>NC_056745.1:1408867293-1408948456 GCF_019279795.1 Protopterus annectens
TGGTCTTCTTTGGGTGATGCAAACTGTTGTTTTTGTGCCAAACCTACCTTTTGGAATTGTAGCCAGAAAGTTCAACCTTGGTCTCATCAGACTATAACACATTTTCCCACATGCTTTTGGGTGAATTGATGTATTGTTTTGCCAATTTTAACCAGGCCTAGATGTTTTTCTGTGTAAGAAAAGACTTCTATCTTTCAACCCTACCCCATAGTCCAGACATATGGAGAATACGGGAGACTGTTATCTCATGTAGTACACAACCAGTACTTGACAGAAAGTCCTGCAGCTCCTTCAGTGTTGCTGTCGGTCTCTTGGCAGCCACCCTGACCAGTTTTCACCTTGTCTTTTCATCAATTATGGAGCGACAGTTGGTTCTTTGCAATGTCACTGTTGTCCCAGATTTTCTCCACTTTTTGATGATTGTCACATTCCACAGGCATCATATTGTTCAAAATCCTGTGTAGAAGTTATACATTCCTAACAGTGTTTATAGTCCAAGTTATTGTGTAGTGTGCTTGCTTTCACCTATCAGATGATGATGGCTGGTACCCTTGAAACATTTTAACTTGTGTGACCATGTACTAATGTCTGATGTGTGAGAGAGTATAAGATTATGCAGCTGTCACAAAGTTGATGGTAAAGGGGTATGTGTAATGTGATACATTACTTTGATATTCAAAAGTAATGTGTAGGGTATACACAAATTTTAACAAAGAGGGCAGTGCTATGAAGTATGCTTATGCATCTCAGGCTGCATTACGTAGGAGAACTTTGCGTAAGATGTTTAATATTCCATAAGGGCATACACCATGTTTGCCAGTTTTTCCTGTTCATCTTGATAGTCAGTAATATATGAACAGCACTGACTCTCTATGTGGGCACATGACCCCCCCCCCTTTTTGCAGCAAGCATTATATCAAGTGCCATTCGATTCTGTAACATCACAGTTCGCATTTCAGTCATGTTTCGATTTGCCATCCTGATGTTAGGTGAAGGTTTGTTGGCCACCTACTGTAGATTCTGAGCAAGCATGGTGATTTCAGGCATTGTCCTTTGCACTCCATGCCTAGGATTAAAAATTGAAAATACTTGCTCTGCCCAGTGGATTGTCTACCTGATGGTGGGTTTTCAAAATGTTGAATAGCAGGAGTAATATAGCCTACAAAGCAACATCCAGACCAGTTTGTAGGCAACCAGGGGTACATACATACATATATACATACAAATGTTTCAAGCATGGGCATTAAAGCCCTTCTAGCTTGCCAATATGCCAAAACACTTGTTCCCATGACAAATGTCCAGGCTGTTCTTAAAAATATCTAAACTAGTACTTGCTTTAATTTAATTTGGTAGTCTGTTCCAAGCATCAGCTACTCTGTCAGAGAACCAATTAGTACACTTCTCATTCCTATAGAATCTTCTACATAGGTTATCGGATGATTCTCTAGTACTTTTTGATAACCCCATACATTCCCACAGGTAGTTGTCCCTAAATGCCCTAAATACCTGAATAAGATCTCCTCTTAAATATCTCTAAGAGACACTGTACAAGTTCAGATATTTTAGTCTTTCATAATACCTTAGATTTTCACATCCATGGATGCCCTTAGTATATTTCCGCTGTACTCTTTCCAGTTTATTCATGCTTGTTTGCCTATAGGGTTTCCATATTGTTTTTCCTACTCAAGTTTGGGTCTAATGTAACTAACAAACAATGACTTCACTACGTTTGATTTCCTAGACTTTATAAATCTTTTTATACAAGCTATAGTTCTATAACTACCATTAGCCAATTGGTTGATATGATTAGAAAAACTCATAGCTGAATCTACCCATATACCCAGGTCCTTAAATGAGTCTACAGTTTCAATCACTGTGTGCTGTATTAAATATTCACCTTTCAGTTTATGTCTCCCAAATCTGATATGCTTAGTTTTTGATGTATTTATCAACATATTATTCTCCTGTGCCCAAATGGCCAATTTAGTCAAATTATTTTGCAGACATGCCTTATCTGTAACACTTGTAATCAGTTTACCCAATTTCAGGTTATCAGCATATAGACTGTAGAACACTTCAGATGAAAAAGTAAGGTCTGAAAGATACAATCTAAACAAGTAAGGGGCCTAGTACAGAGCCCTGTGGGACACCTTGACTGTAAGCAAGGATTAGGGGTAGGCCCGATCACCAAAGATGTAGTAACAGTCATTCATCACGCCCATGCCACTCCACCAGTCATAACTTTTTAAGTGCCATTTGCCAAGTGCCAAAAAGTCAATTGGCCTCTTATGATTTCTTCCACATGAGCCATCCAAGAACAAGTTCAGATAAGCATTGGGTATAGGAGTATCCTTGAAGTCCTTCCTAGGAGAAAGCAAATAGTTAGTTATACACACACACAGTCATGCGCTTCACCATCATCAGCAGTAGGCAACAGAGATGCAGGATTTAGAACAGGACAGTGGATCATAGAAATAGATGGATCAGAAAGAAGTGTAAGTTCCCATCGAGTTAGATGTGCAGTCGATAGTGGTTGAGTTTTCATTTTAAGCAAAAATGATGATTCAGAATGAAGGACAGCTACTGTGAGATCTTGCTCGAGCAACAGCGATTCTGCAAGATTAACCAGAATGGCAGCAGCAGCAACTGCCCTTAAACTGGGTGGAAAACCTTTTGCAACAGAATCAAGTTCCATGCAGTAATAAGCTAATGGCGGACGGCTGTCCCCATGTTTTTATGCAAGTACTCATTAAGCAAATCCATTTATTTCATGGCAGAATAAAATCAAAGTCTTATCATAGTCTGGTAACCCTGAAGATGGGGCAGTAGCTAATGCTTGTTTAAAATTATGAAATGAATTTTCCTCTTCAATATTGCAAAGGAGATTCTGTGGTGTATGCTGCTTTAAAAGATTTGTCAAAGGTGTTGAAATTTCTGCATAGTTAGGAATTCACTGTCTGCAGTATCTTGTCATACATAGAAAAGACCTAAGCTGTCGCTGAGTAGTTGGATGTGGGGCCTTAGATATTGTGTGAATACGAGATGGTAAGATGGTAGCACTAGCCTGCTACCCTGTGATATTAAATGACCAGGATAATGTACCTGAGGTGACCACAATTGTAGTTTTTCTCTAGTCAGTTTGTGTCCATTTTCTGCAAGTATACTCTGATAATGTAAGGTATCCTGCTGACATTGCTGAAAGAAATTTGATGTTATTAGTAAACCATCTACGTTTAGTACTAACACAATCCCACCGGGAAATGTCACATTCTCCAAATCTTTTTTTCTGACTTTTAGGAAATAATGAAGAATATTCAGTACATCCTTGTGGCAACCGTGCAGAGGTACATTGCTGTCCCAGATAAGTAAAAGCAAACAGAAAGTGACTGTCAGGTTGAACAGGTATATAGAAGAGAATGCAGAACATAAATGTATGCCAAATACTTACTAGCTATAGGTGTGGTATGCAACATAGTATTGGTGGTGGATTTGGGTCAACAGGAAAAGTAGGCAATACTCATTTATTTACAGGTGTTAAGTCTTGTACATGTCTATAAGTATCCCTTCCTGCCTTTTTAATGGGAAAAAATAGGAGCGTTATAAGGGCTTTTAGCTGATATTACTATTCCTTGCTGTATCAGAGACTGAATTACAGGTTTGATTTCCCTGCTCTGCTTCAGGCTTTAGTGGATATTGTGACACTCCAGGAAGAGGTTTAGATAGGTCTAATTTTATTTTTACTGGTTCTGCTGATTTCAGTATACCGAGTACATTTGCATGGTTTGCCTACAAGCTGGTGGGCACCTGCTGTAGTAACGTAGTAACTCTGCATCTGTGTATGCTTCCAACAGGGTGTTCCTCACCTTCTGCTAAAACTGCCAAAACTTCCCCATCTGGTTCTACCAGAACATTTTCAAACAATGCTTTGGGGAACAGTAAATAGTAGAATCCAGCTTGCATAACAAATCTCTTCCTAGCAGATTTACTGGTGCAGTTGTACTCAAAAGAAAAGAATGCTTTTCTTTGATCAGATCTAAAGAAATGAGGATGGGTTCCAAAACAGGATACGTAACCGTAGTATTTGTGACTCCGACTGCCTTTACTATATACTCTGATACTTGTATGTGACTATCTGAAGTAATTTTTAACACTACTTGTATCTGACTATCTGAAGTAATTTTTAACACTGACCTAGTGGCTCCAGTTTCCACCAGAAAAGGTGCTTTTCCTTTATTTTGATCTTAACGTAGAGTCCATTTTGATCGACTGGCAGTAAAGGGTTAAAATTTGCTTCTGTGTTATTTGCTTGATCTAGTCAGTATGGAGCTTCTTGACTCCCTCCCATCTGAGGAGGTGGTGTTGGAAAAACTGCATTATTTTAATTTGGTTGTCATTCAGTCCAAGTATCTTGGACTCTCTGCATTTGTCTGTGTGGGGATTCCCCTTTCCAATGCACTGCTTCTCCACAACTGAAGCAAGATGTGTTAGATGAAGCTGGAGGGTCACTGCCAGCTCGTGGTTGGCAACCAAACTGCACCTTGTTCCCCTTGGCTAGCACTTCTGCTAAATGCTCTAGCAATTTCTCTACCCCTCCCTCTGCTTCTGCCTCATCCGCTTGAGTTTTCCAGCTGCCTGATTTGTAAAGTTAACTGCTTATCCTTGGTATACTTTCTACATTCTTACTGAAACTCTGTACAGTGATTTGGAGCACTTAATAAAGACTCAAAGTCTTAAAGCTTGCCAGTGTTAAGAGCACTTGCTGTATTTGATTTGGTACGTCCCAATAATACTGTGGGCACATGAACATGTTGTATAGGGTACGTCCCAATCATGGTGCGGGCTCATGAACTTATTGTATAGGGTATGTCCCAATCATGGTGTGGGCTCATGAACTTGCTGTATAGGGTATGTCTCAATCATGCAGTGGGCTCATGAACTTGTTGTAATGGGTACGTCTCAATCATGGTGTGAGCTCATGAATTTGTTTTTGCAGTTTACAGTCTATTTCCCAATCATGGTGTGGGGTTATGAACTTGTTTTCACAGTTTACAGTCTACGTCCCAATCATGCGGTGGGCTCATGAACTCGTTTTAACTTTATCTATAACTTTTAACTTATTTTTTCTCTTTTTCTTTCTCTCATACATTCATACATTGACAAAATAAAACATCTCTCATACCTCTTACCTTTCAATCATGAGGTTACCGCCCTCGACACAAGGTGCTTCCTTGTGTTAATTTTCCCTTTACTGTATTTGCACATACATTTACTATTCTCATTTGCTAAGGGGGCCTCCCACCATTACTTTGTATACCATACAAACAGATCAGCCAAACAAAAACAGTCATGCACTGATTCTACATTTTGCTAACATTTTTAAAACAGAAAAAACAAGCTAACTCCTTTCTCCTTTACAAAACAATTTCCCTGCCAAAGCTAGTATGTTGCACATCCTGAATAACTGTACATCTGAGTCTCTGACTATTCCATACAAAGCAGTGTGGAGTATGCGTAATGCAAGTGATACTTTATTCCCTAAAATATTCAGTAAGGAACCAGCCAGCACCCCCCCCCCCAAAAAAAAAATAATGTTTCACTACATGGACTGTAGACTACATTGAGATTTCAATACATTCTTTTACTGAGCCAGTATCATGAAGTCAGCTTTGCAAATTACTGTTTTGCTGTCATTTTAAAAATGTGGAGATGAGTAGAATGTCAGGAAATTACCAAAACAGCATGTCACAAGACAGCTGTACCTCAAAAAGAAATGGGCACGCAAAAATAGGTTAACATAATAGCTTGTATACAGAAAAAGGGTTTAATCAAAAGTTACTAGTAATAAAACACACTGAAATAATCAAGAATTTTCTGAAACTTCCTTGCAAAAATTAAATTGAAAGTGTTTATATAAATATTTATTTCTACTGCTGGCAAAATGATTAAATAAATACATAACTCTTACTGCAGGCAGAGGGGAAGACATTTAGACTGGACGTCCTTTCCTTTCAATTCTGAGCTGACTGTTGCAGTGACAGTTTTAACACCTTTGCAGTAGTGTTGGGGGAGGGGACTGTCAATTCATGTTGGACTACAAACAACTCCTAGAACAAAGGCCTCCAATTTAGCTACTTCTGTGACTGCAGCTAGATAACTTCACAGTATAGTGTAAAAGAAGCTCTGAGCTAAACATAAATGAGGGTGATTAGCCAAAGAAAAGAAGCAGCCCTCTTACAGAAGGAATACAAACTGACAGTGAGTCACACATTTCCCATTATATGTCAGCGGCATGGGAATTCACAGTGACTTCCTTATGTCTGGCATGAGTCATAGAAAGAAGACTTGAAATTGAGATGATCACATTGACATATCAAGCCCCATCGGTAGCCATGTTGTGGTAAACATGCTAAAAATACAAATAAAGCACTTAGAGTGATTCTGAGGTGTTAAAATAGGTCTGGAATCAAAGATAGACTGATAAAACCATATTTTTTTAGTTCTAGGGTGGAGTTTTCCTTTAAGTCACACAGCAGACTGCCACCAAGGACCACTTCCTAACAGCTAAATGTTTCCTATAAATGTATGCTTGCCAACAGAGGCAAACAGCCTAAACTAAACAATTAAGATCGCTCCCTCGAATTCCTTTCCTGCCAGCTTGCAATCCAAAACTCCCCACACAGCATCAAAATTCTCCACTGAACCCATCGTCCAGTCCTATAATCAAAGAACATAAAACCCCAATCCCATGCCCCCAAAAGATGCCCCAAACTCATATTACAATAATTCTGTCCTTTATAGTCACCCCAACTCCCCTTGAACACTGCCAGTCCTACTTCCCCCTGCCTGTAACTTAACTGGAGTCACCTATCAGCACACTGCAGTCTGCCACAAATCTGACATGTCAAGTTAAATACTTATAAAACTAGGCTTAACAACCATCACCTCTCAAGAATGCTTATACAATCACTCATAGGTGGCCTTAGGCATAGGCTAACTAGGGCGCCGCTGTAGCAGGGGCACTTTTCTAGTATTTATTTGCTGTAAGTAGACCAGGATGGGGGCACCAGATGGTGTGGTAGGGGGCGCCGTGGAGCCCTTTTGCCTAGGGCACCAGTTGACCTAAGGCCGCTCCTGCAATCACTATCCACCAACTGATGGTCCTCTGCGCTTCCCATCTTGTTCTACCCTGGAAAGTTGATGAATGTGTCCTGAGGTAGGTCTGGAATTCCACTTGGAGTGTCAACACTGCCAATATAAAATGCAGGTGCAGAAACCACAACCCCCCCCCCCCAAATATGCTCCCTAAACCAACACCTCCTACCACATTTATACCCACATGCTAATTCACATGAACAAATCTAAAACCCATCCCAAAGCACCACAATGGTAAACAATGTACCAGCTTTTGACTCCTTACCCAAAAGATCCAAGAAAAATGGCCAACCTTCAACTTCAGTCTTGACTCCCCCCAAAAAAAATCTTCCTTTCCCTGTGTTACCTCTGCATCTCTATGGCAAAGCAATACCATATGCCTTCATTACAACAAGTCCCCCAAAGCCCTGCATCCCAAATCTAACAGCTCTGTCGATGCCAACCAGCCCTTCACTACATGGATCCCAACTTACCGGAATTCAACCCCATAACTCCACAAATATCTTAGTACTCCCCCCTGCCCACCCTTTAACCCAGCAAAACAAATGAAAGGACCCCCTTCCTGCCATCAGACTTGTCTAACTAATCAGTCATTGAGCTCCCAAATCAACCCAACCACAGTTATGACTGTACCCCATCTGCTGATTACCCCAAAATCCCCACAATTAAACCTAACACCAGCTACGCCAAACCCATGCCATATTCCATCCTTAATAATCCTCACAGTACTCTCATACCACACCAGCCATCATGCACTGACTAAGGAGATAAGATATATCACTACCTGTAACCTCACTCTGTGAAGCTCCAGCTGCCACAAACCCTTTGCAGCAACATCCATCACCTGATGATACCACCTCCTTCGGACTACCAACTGCTACGACATATGCACTGACGCCATAAGCCCTCATTATATAGCACGACAACAGCCATAATCCCTCTGGAAGCACTATCATCTGCAAAGAAAAACAGGTGTTAATCATCTGAGATACCTAAACATTTAATAATCTACCCACCCTCTAAATGTCCTGAATGAATCCACCATCTAGTGCCACCTGAATGTCCTGAATGAATCCACCACCCAGTGCCACCTGCAAGGCTCTGATGAAGAGCGAAGTCTGCCAAACCCTCACTTATATCTAAGAAAATGCACAAATCCTGTGCGCCTAACTGGCAGTCTTCATGAGGGCCTCATAACCTGTGAAAAACTACACCCTCTCCAGATGAAGCTGCAGTCAACTCCCACTGATGCCCCCAAGTGTTGAGCATCACCTGCTCCTATCTACATCAGTAATACCAAATAATGCTATGTACAAGGATTAAAAGATTTTAGCTTAACTAACAAAAGACAACTGCTTCAATATTTGACCTCAGTCTAGTGCAGGTAAAGAGATATTAACTATTGTTTTAATGATACTACCTCCTAACCACAATTTCCACATTTTCCTAAATATCTCCACAACCAAGTAACACTAACAAAACTCCTTCATCTCATATGAAACCTCTCAGCTATTAAGAACCTCCCGGATGGTGTGAAGATGGAAACCCAAGTGTATGCTACTTCAAATTCCAAACCTTAGGATTTGCCCCTAATGCCTCAGAAAACATCAGTTAAGTCAAACCTGAAACCAAAAGTCTCATTGCAAACTTGAGTAGTTTGCCATTAACTGGTTGACCTGATCCGAAGCGTCCCTGAAAAACTGCAACGTAGCCTACAACCCTAACCAATGAGCATCAATTGTATCATCACCTTTACCATATTCATTAGTTGAAATACCGTCTTGCCAGCCATGATCCTCACACTAATATCACCATGACTGTCCTAAACCCAACCCTACTGTGCTGTCACAGCTCACTGAACCTTACCCTACCCATACAAAAGAAGGCTATAACAAGGAACCGTAATTGCATGTTGGGGATACCTACAGCCAAACTAAACATTCAGATATCACTTCAAGATGCCAGACCCCATGTGGTCGGATTCAGAACTTAACTACAGAATAATTAAAACCTGCAAATAGATCCAGAGTGGTGTAAGCTGTAGAAAACACCAACCATGATGAAATAACATGTGTGTTTTTTTTTGAATGTGTCAGTGCGGTTCTCCGTTATGAAAAGGACAACTCTACCAGTAAAGGGGGGACACCAGCTCCATTCATCTTATATGGTGACATAACTAATTCTACTGCTCAGTTCATACCATGATGCTCGTCCCAGCTAAACTCTGTTATCCCTCAGAACTAAAATAACTTTAAAAGAATCAAGAACTAATGGCCCCATTAAAATACTGTCATGTTTCACTCTTGACAGCTACTGATGATCAGTCCTAAAGAGTATTAAAGATTCTATTATAGCAAAGTTACCAAAGACGCTGGACATATCACGTCACTTGCACTAGACACTAAAATAACATTGTCCCTGTCTGCACCTTGCATTTCAAAAGAAATAAGCTCACTTCAACCAAACTAATAATCACAGTCTTCATCAGGTGATGAAGACTGTGATTTACAGTTGAAAGCGCTAAACCATTTATTTATATGAGTTCGTGTGGAATATAATAAACTAATTCTCGCATCCTTGTGTACGAGCAGTTAATCCAACAGTCAGCGTATCCAATTTTATGTCAACCAAACTAATAAGACGAGCTTACGGAATCTGATAACATATCCAGCTTTAATCGTTCTGTGTTGCTAAATTACAGGTCTGAAGTTTTCAGTAAGCCGCAATCAATGTATTTCCTTATTGTGCATGAAAATGTGTTCCAACCACAGTTTCTATTTACTCTGACTATAGAACTTTGAAGAACATGATACCATTTACTCTACTGATATTAAGCCCCTCATGACAGTAAATTTTAACTCAGGCATGGTCTCTGACAATTCAACGTTTAACTGAAGGCAGAATTAGACTCCAGATATTAAGGACATGATGGCCACAACCCTCCGACTGTCACTGCCACCGCCCCATGCATGGCATCGATCACACCTACTTGCTTAGAGTCCACGAAAACCCCTTTGGGGCTTCACTGTGGAAAATACCTCAGCTGAGCATGGCAGACTGAACCTGCCAGAAAATCCCAATCTCAAGTGAGTAGCACAAAACCACCACCAAGTTGAGAACCCTATTGGCAAACACACTACAAGCAATAAACGATGGCTCTCTCTTAATTTCCTTCTTTCTTCTTTTCTTTCTTCCTTCTCCCCCCCCCCCACATCAACAACCGAGAAAAACCCCATGCAGACAGTATGGATCCTGCCCCCCTGACAGAAGTACCCCAAGACCTAAGCCCCAAGCAATCTATGCCCACAAGAAATCCCAAACAGCGACCCACCAGTTGGCCGACAGCAACCAGCCCCAGAACACACCAGGCGAGTGGGCAACGAACAAAAGTCAGCTCACAGGACCCAGAATCCCCCTACTCTGAAACCCACTGACCAGTCCACAGAGTCCCACTACAGGGCAGGTGAGTCCCCAAACAGTGAATGCCATGCAACAGAACCTCTCCGCTTTGAAGAACTGAGCACAACAAATGCAATGCAAACCTTCAGGAAAGAAGACCTTCACCAACCAACCCATTTTCTCCTCTGCCTTGTCAAACAAGGAACAGTTGCAACGAAAATCACCTGCAGCCCAAGACATATCCACTTGGAGCATACAATCAAGCAAGCACCTCCAAATCAGGAGAGTAAAAATGACCCAGCTTCTCTGAACATCTATAACAAATCAGACAAAGGATTGCCGCCCTCTGCAAGTCACTGCTTCCCCACCACTGCTCACTAGCATTCATAATGAACATACCAAATCCAGACAACACGTGGGAATCTGCACCCCAATTAATGACAGTGACAAAACTTTTTTTTTTTTATGAACATTTTTTTTGAACATTGCCCTACCAACTACAAGTTAGCATAACTGGATTACATTTGCATAACTTTCCTGAATGGTAGTGAGTCTGAAAGGAAATGTCTAAAATTCCATAAAGGATAGAGGTATGCTTCAGAGACATACTTCTCTCAAGCCTGAGAACAATGAAACCAATACCATATAACTACTGAGTATGCAAACTGGCAATCATTTGACTTCCCACCCTTTGCACCCTTCCTCCCACAGCCAAATGAAACATACATGTCCACACCAACATAGCTGATCCACCATGCAGAAGTGCCGATAAAATAAGTCGCTTTACTAAGCGATAACTGCAGTCAACACAGAAATTTTAAAATAAGACTGCAAATTCTGCTCCTAAAGTTCATAAATAGCAATAAACATAGCTGTACCTTCCTACATACGTAGTCACGCTATGCGCATGCACGACCAATGACGATCCCTCGCAGATTCTCACAGCCCCAGAAACCTGCTTCTGCTAAGATGAGAGGAGAGAAAACAAATAAAACCCATTCACTACACTACAACCACCAGTGCTGCTAACTTTTCACTAATAACTCGTCATCAAAACAAACATTCTGCCAGCAAAAAATTAAAACCCATGCTTGAACAAGAGATTCCCCTACAAAGTACTGAACCCAACAAAAGCAACATAACCCCCAAGGATAGGGAAAAAAATATATAAATATATATATATATATATATATATATATATTTACTCACCCAGTACAGCACCAGTACCACCATGTCTTTATATCTGAGGCCTACCTGTCTGCTG
The DNA here is from genome assembly GCF_019279795.1 of Protopterus annectens. Classification (NCBI taxonomy): domain Eukaryota; kingdom Metazoa; phylum Chordata; order Ceratodontiformes; family Protopteridae; genus Protopterus; species Protopterus annectens. The sequence continues at coordinate 1,408,879,109 of NC_056745.1, forward strand.
AACTACCTACAGGTCGTCTCGGACATAACCTTGCCTTAGCAAGTTCACTACAAAATGTGATTCCTATTTTAGTTACACTTGAAAAAAAACACTAATCCCCTCCCTATTCTTACCTCATTTCCTCCTAACATCCATCCCTCCCTCACATTTAACCCTATCTTAACCTTATTCTTTTAATCCCTCCTAACCTATGTATCTAGCACCACACTGAAGATGTCCCACAACAAAAGGGTCTGTTCCAAACCTCATTTATATGTTTAATAAATATTTTTTAAACTAGTCCGTGACATTTTTTAAGATACAGAGATCCAGTACAGAGTGCAGCGTTACTGCTGGTGTGTGGTTTTCTGCTCAATCTACTTTGAAGAGATCACCCTCAAACAGGAAGAATGAATCTGTGACAAACCAGCAAAAAAAAAGCACCAGAAAAGGCTGGGTGACAGAAAACAGCTGTCAGTTTCAGGCCTAGAAGTAAATTTTATTTAATTTAATGCAATGGACACACGCATTTCTTTCTTAAGCCAGAGGTCTGCATATACGGTATATAAAATGCTGTTGTGCAATATATATCCATGTATGCCCTGTCTACATAATCTATCTATTTCCCTAAAACTTTAATGGCTGGCTGGTTGGCTGAACAACCAGGTTACCATTTTCCTGTTAAACCATCTTTTTGAAAGAATCTTATAGATACTCAGACATCACCCTTCCGATTCTTACTCCACTACCCAGTCTGTTAACTTAAAGAGGGAAAACATTTTGTCTAACTCAAACTGATGGTACTAAATAGCAATACAAAACCGGTGCTAGAATAAAAACTAACTTTACTTTGAGAAATAGCATTTTTCAAAAGATGATGTGCTGCAAAGCAGTGCCTGCTTTTGCTAGTCTTCAGTCAAAACATTGTATACAGGTACTTTCAAAAGTCTATTCATCACATTAAATAAACAAATGAATAAAGTAACTTTCAAATTTTTTTATCATAACTGATGACAACTACCTATCTGTATCTCTCTATTCATATATGGTTCTTCTGATTTTGTTAACCGTTGTTTTGGTTAACAAATGCTAGAGGTGGTTGAGATGGTTGAACATACGGATAGTCAAATGTCCAAGATCTCAAAATGCAGTCTTGATAAAATAGCATTTTTCAAAAGATGATGTGCTGCAAAGCAATGCCTGCTTTTGCTAGTCTTCAGTCAAAACATTGTACACAGGTACTTTCAAAAGTCTATTCATCACATTAAATAAACAAATGAATAAAGTAACTTTCAAATATTTTATCATAACTGATGACAACTACCTATCTATATCTCTCTATTCATATATGGTTCTTCTGATTTTGTTAACCGTTGTTTTGGTTAACAAATGCTAGAGGTGGTTGAGATGGTTGAACATACAGATAGTCAAATGTCCAAGATCTCAAAATGCAGTCTTGATGAAATAGAGGAGTTGTGATTGGGAGGGAGTTAGAGCGGGTATGTCTGTATGTGTGTGTTTGGGTGTTATGGCTGAGTTAAGGGATAGGTAAGGGTATAGGTTTTGAGGATTTGTGTGTGAGTGTGTGTATTTTAGTTAGGGTCAGGGTTAGGTAAAGGGTTACACTTCATTTTTGTAGTTTGTGTTGGTGGATATTTTTGTGTCTAAGTGTGTCTTGTACAGCAGCAATGGTGTGGGATTTTTTCTTTAAGTACAGTGTGGGATTAGGTTTGGGGCTGGGGTCAGGATTAAGGTTAGCACAGATTATTGAGGTGATACAATGAAGGGTGTGAAAGTACATTTCACAAGAGAAAAGAGAGTAGCCTTGTTCCACAACACTGAAAGGTAAACCAGTGTTCAACAATCCCTGGGGTACAGGAATATGCTGTTTTCCCATGGATTGTGCGATGTCAGAGTTAGTGTATATATCTATATATCTATATTTATTTATTTATTATTTATTTTACAGTTTGTTTACCTGGATAGTCCATTGGGCCAAGAAGAGGCCATTTTCAGTGGCGTCCCGGGGAGAAAAGCTCCATGAATAACAATATTATATGAAGAGAATGCATTTACATTTATGTAATACTATTGAAGAACAATGACATTATACAACATGACAAAAATCCATGACTTCAGTGAAAATACAGTCAGAAATGCAAAAGGTAAAATTACATACACACACATATACAAACACATATACACACACACACACACACACACACACACACACACACACACACACACACACACACGCACGCACACACACACACACACACACACACACACACACACACACACACACACACACACACACACACACACACACACACACACACACACACACAAATGAGTCAATTAAAATAAGAAAAATCCATTGGTGCATATTCCTGTTAGATTTGTTACATTGTGAAATAACACAGGGCTGATATTACAGTTTTACATGAAATCTTAGCAGAGTTAAAGTAGGACAGGGGGACAGGAGGTGTTAATTGTTGAATGTAAGAAGGGTGGGACAATAAGAAAAAAGGCAGAGCAAGAGTAGGAGTAAACGAGAAAAGTGAAGATGGCCGTAGTGCGAGACGCTCAGTATGATGAAGAGAAGAGAGAAGTAAAGGAGTGCAAGAAATGGGGATATATATATATATATATATATATAGATATAGATATAGCTATAAATATATATATATATATATATATATATATATATATATATATATATATATACACACCTATGTGTGTGTGCGTGTGTGTGTGTATGTGTGTCATAAGCATCATAAGCAGGAGGGTGCAGGAGGGGTTGCCCCCTGCAAAAAACAAAGTTATTTTGATATGTTTCTTTTCATCCCTTTCTTGTACAGCACGAAAATTGTCTTTCCTGCTATGACATGTATTCCATATTATGCGTTTCGATGCTCTGGCCATTATGTCATATAAGCAGTCGACTTTATAACATTGACCCTTTAGGAGCTACATGAAGGACAATTCTCAATTTGTAGCATGGTTAAGAATCTGGTTGGGAATTCTACAAAACTAACATGGGTATATCACAATAGTCAAGTTTAGGGCTACTACTTTTCTCCATTTTTTTGAACAATACATAACAACTTAATAAAGGTATAGCCTTGCACCATATTCAGACAATTCTTCTCTGTTATACAGTGGTCATAATAATCATCTGTTGTTAGATAGCTTCCAGGAAAAGGTCAGTACCTCAATTAAATATATACAACGTAACCAACCAGTATTAAACGAGAAGAAAACTAAGGCTGTGGTTTATAGTAAGCAGCCTGATGAAATATTATAAAATACTTGATAGCAATGAATTCATAGTTCACCGAGTTCAAATGAGGTTGCCAGCAAATCATCTTTTAAAGAGCATACGAATATGTAAACAGTATAATATACATCATTATACACTGTGTCTGAGATTATGCCCACATTATCAAAATATATGTAAAGCTTTTACTTTCTTACTGCTATCTCTATTCTATGCAATAGCCAATTTTGCTTTGAACTATAACTAGGGAGCACTCCACTACCTAGCACTCAGAGAATTAAACTGATTAGAACTACCATATCAACTAGTTGTTTCTCAGCTAACTACAATACACAGACTTCTCTATAAAGTAGGAAACTCGCCCTGCACTTAGCAACTTAACACAGCACTGCCCAATAATATTTTACACTCTGGAAAAAACACTTATCACTATAATTGTATTATCTAATACTGCAGGTGAAGTGTATTCAAATAGTGCAGCTAAAGTATGGAATCATATCCTACTGCCCCATAAATCCATTCAGAATGCAACTAAAACATTACCTATCAAAGAAATAGATTTGCCCCTGTTTAGCTGTAAATTAAATCCCACTGTAATCTTCAGATTGCCAGATCAAACCACTTCACTTCACTTAGAATCCTATATCCCACAACCAGTCTTCACCAATCTCTGAATAGTTTTACTAGCTTTTACAGCCGTAAACATAGTTTTGAGATACCTCTCACCACCCCACTTCTATATTTGTAATATAAACCTTACGATAACCATACAAAATTATCTGTCCACCTGCATAACACCTCACCTGTTGCCTACAATATTAACCTTTCTGCCCTAGTGAGTCCCTTCTCTCATTTCCATTATTTTGAATCCATAATCACTAATCAAAAGATGTATTATCTATATGGCAAACCCACTAATACAGTGCTTCAAATGCACAATGTTCAACATTTACTAAATGCATAAGTATCTTTTATAGTTGCCTTGTTTTCACATGAATGTGGTCTAATTACAAATATGTATGTAATTTTAATGTATATTACATAATGTCTGATCACATATATTACTGAATATATGTTTAAAATGTCAATAATATATTTGAGCTTTTCTCCCTGGGTTTCCCCTGAAAAGTGTTTTCCACTAAACCGAGTCAGACAGGAACAAAAGAAAACTAAAATAAAATTAATAACACACACACACACACACACACACACACACACACATATATATATATATATATATATATATATATATATATACACATACATTTATTATTTGACATTTGTTAACTGGGTTGGTCCAACTGGGCTGCAGAGCTCTTTTTCTGTGGTGACCCAAGGAGAAAAGCTCCACAGATAGATATATACAAAAAAACACATACATATTAACATACAAATGTATACATACAGGCAAAAGAAAATACAACTTATAAATGAACATCATTCCAAAAAGTATCACTGTAAAGCAGCAAAGACAAGGCTCTAGATTTCTCGGAGTCACACCTGTTTATTCGACAAGATACACAAGCGCTTTCACTAATGCTTCTTCAGGTGTGATTATTTGTAAGTAAAAACACCTATTTAAAACACAAAACACAAATCATGTGACCTAACCATTTAATCATTTAAAGAGACATAGACTATTTATACATTATATGAGATACGAAATACTTTATAAATAACATTGTTTAAAACATTTATATAAACTTTAAAATCATCTACGTAATGGTCTATTCCTTAAAATAGGTCTAAGGGGGATGTGGTCATTCAGACCATGTCCTACATCAGTCCTCAATCTGGCTATCCAATTTGCTTCTAATTCTTCAGTTTTGGCTCTGATGTCACCCCTTCTCTTATTTACCATAGACCTACTTAAGATTCTAAATTTAAAAATGTGTCTATCACTTGTTTCAGCAACATGTTTAGCCAGTGCATTAAACTTTTCTTCTTGATATGATATATGTGTTCCCTTATTCTATTTTTTAGCTGCCTGTCGGTTTTACCCACATAAAATGTGTTACAAAGTTGACACTGGGCTAAATAATGTGACATGTATTACAAGTTGCATTTACTTTTAAATAAAATAATTCCTTAGTATCTGGATGTTTAAATTCTGTTTCTAAGTTAATCATTTCACAGAACTGACAATTCTTACATGGTCTGGTTCCTATCGGTTCAACCTTTTCTTATAGGTCCTTAGGTGTACATAGTTGTTTCTTTAGTGATTTTTTATTTTTAAAAGTAAACTGCGGATGTCTATCTAAAAATTTAGCCACGTGCCTATCTGAAGTCAAAAGGTCTCAATGTTTATTAAAAACATCTATATATTTCCCTACATCTCTAGAATAACTCAGACACATCCTAACTGTATTTTTATTTTGTTTATGGCCCTGAGCATATACTTGAGGTTCTGAAAAATAGGGTTTTGCTCTAGTTTTTCTCAATTCCCTTATATTAAACACATCTTTTGATACTGACTCTTTGTCATAGCCTCTCTCTACTAGTTCCACACTCACCATATCTATTTGCTGACTGAAATCATCTTGTTTCACATTAAGTCTCAATACTCTATATAACGGATTGTATGCAACATTTTTAAATACAAATTTAGGATGCATACTCTCTTTACTTAATAGTTTATTCACATGACATTCTTTCCTGTACATCCTGGTACTAATTTCTCCATCTTTCTCCTTTATGATGCTGATATCTAGAAAATTGATCTCTGTCTGGGACCAATTTAATGTGAATCTAAGAAAAGGTGTGGAGTTAATATAAATTACAAACTCCATTAACTGCTCTAATGACCCTTTCCATACTAAAAAAAGGTCGTCCACAAACCTTCTAAAAAATAGTATATTCTGTTTGTATGTTCCCTTTTCTATACATTGTATTTCCCATACTGACTTTACTCCATTCGCATAACTGTTGGCGCACGATGTTCCCATCGCGACTCCATTCTTTTGCCAGAAGACCCTGTCTCTAAAAGTAATGATGTGATTTTCAAGTACTAACCTTAACAAAGTTTGTATTAGTTCTTTCTTTTCTTCTGTGTAATCATCTTGATCTAGTAATTTCATAATATTATTAATACCCAAGTCATTTGGGATAACTTTGAAAAGGGAAACTGCATCAAGCGTAACAAATAGAACAGGTTCCATGGTGCGTGCCTCATTGGAAAAACTATAGACGTCTCTGACAAAATGCTCAGTATCTTTTAAAATGTAATCTGATTTCTCTAAGACACTTTTAAGATTTTTTTCTAGAAAAATAGAAGCAGATTCCATGCACCAATCTCTCCCTGCCACAATAGGTCTCATGGGGGGTTTACACAACACTTGTGTAATTTTGGCAATCCTTGAATGTTTGGTATAGTGGGATTAATTATAATAAAATATCTAAGAAGATCAGTGTCTATGAGTCCCTTTTTTCAAGATTCCTCAACGCTTATGCTCATTTACTATCATTCACTTGTTCCTGTGATATTATTTAATAAAATCTCAAATCAGCTAACAAAATATTCATTCTAACATCATAGTCATCTCTATTCATTACGACAAACTACCCACCTTTGTCTGCAGGTCGTATTACTATCCTGCAATCTGACTGTAAATGTATCAGTGCCTCATGTTCAGACTTACTCAAATTGTGCCATTAATTTTTATGACATTTCTTTCTTTGTTCATAAAACACCTTGTAAGCATCCTCTATACATACTTTTTCAAAAACATTAATTAATGCACTTTGCTTAGGTATAAACAAACTTGGCTTCCTAAAGGTATAAATTTCATCATTGGAATTATCAAACATGGTTTTGATCATAAGTTTATGCATAAACATTTTGATATCAAACACAATATCTACTATGTCCGTGTCCGCTGTAGGAATAAATGACAGTCCCTTTTCTAAAACATTTAGCTCATCTTGAGTTATGTCAACTGATGATAATTTAACTACTAGGCTTTTTCATTCATAAATGCCTTCTTTATTGTGTTGTGACTCACCAGTTCCTTGTTGTGCTTGCGTTTGTTTAATGTGATGCTCCTCCCTCTCTGTTGATTTCCACTTCTCCCTCTGCCCTCTCTGCTCTGAGATCTGTCTCTCATTGGAAGGGGAAAATTGAGATTGAATTGTGCAGTTGGCTGTAAAAAAACATTGCTTGTTTCTTGAGAGGCCCCAGTCTTGGATGGTGTAAAATCCACTCCCCAATGAACATCAGCCATAACTGAAAAAGTTTTCCTCCTTGACCCAGTTGTCATTTCATGCGAGGCAGCTTCTCATTCCTGTACTTCGGTTGGGGTCCACCCTTCTCGATTCTCCTGCATACTGGCTGCTGTTTGATTGGCTATCTCGCCTGTTCCCACAGTTTGATTCGCTGATGCCCCTTTGGTTGAGGTCATCACAGTCTCTATATGATCCATTGGCGCATTCATGTACATGGCCACATGAAAACATTTCCCAAAGCAAAATCTTTCCTATCTCTCTTTTTTCTGAGTTTAATTTGTATTCATTTTCTAGCATAAGCAGATGTGCTGTTGATGGAATTATTCACCATTTTAGTGACAATCCCATCATCATACATCTCATACAATTTAATGTACTTAGTTTTGATAAATTCAAGCACAACTGTTTCCTCTCTGTTGGCTGCAGCAGTAAGCAGCTTCAGATAATTCATACTTGTACTGATATTTAGCTTCTGCCATTCACTTAACAGCAGCTGGTCACAGTGAGTTTTAGCTGGCATCTTCAGTACCCTCAGGCCACGTGATATAATATCTTCTTTCATGCATACTTCCAATTGGAATTTCTCATATTGTACATGCTTTAACTTGAGGAGGTATTTCTCTAGCAAAAGACAATTGCACTTCAGAGAATAAGGGAACACATATATCATATCAAGAAGGAAAGTTTGTTTAATGCACTGGCTAAACATGTTGCTGAAACAAGTGATAGACACATTTTTAAATTTAGTCTTAAGTAGGTCTATGGTAAATAAGAGAGGGGGTGACATCAGACCCAAAACTGAAGAATTAGAAGCAAATTGGATAGCCAGACTGAGGGCAGATGTAGGACATGGTCTGAATGACCACATCCCCCTTAGACCTATTTTAAGGAATAGACCATTACGTAGATGATTTTAAAGTTTATATAAATGTTTTAAACAATGTTGTTATTTATAAAGTATTTTTATCTCATATAATGTATAAATAGTCTATGTCTCTTTAAATGATTAAATGGCTAGGTCACATGATTTGTGTTTTTTTTTTAAAAAGGTGTTTTTACTTACAAATAATCACACCCAAAAAAGCATTAGTGAAAGCACTTGTGTATCTTGTCGAATAAACAGCTGTGACTTTGAGAAATCTGGAGCCTTGTCTTTGTTACTTTACAGTGATATTTTTTGGAATTTTGTTGGTTTTAAGCAAAGACATTTGGTGTGTGTTTGTTTTTCTTGCATTATAGATAAACATGTTTGAATGCATAAGTAATATTGAGGATTCAAAAAGCCATGGTACATGTTAACTATCTAAAATATAAAAGTGTTAGATTCTATCTGAGAATTACTATCAGAGAGAAACTCGTGGTTGGCAGAATATCATAAGGACCTAAAAAGAGTAGTTGTGGTAAAGTGAAAGAGCTGAGAACAGAAGGGAAAGAGGAGGTGGAGTAGTTCAGGTGGGAATGGGACAAGGACAGGTCCAGGACTTAGTAAATAGGTCCTTTAGAAGTTTTTTTGAAGTTGAGGAAGTTGCCGTTTGTTCTTTTATATATATATATATATATATATATATATATATATATATATATATATATATTTATGGGTCTACTTCACATGACTGAAAACTCACAATACTGAATTTCATTTGACTGAGACCACAACACCTAATTTTAAAAATATTGAAAACTCATTTGACTGAATCTCATTGCACTGAAAGTTTACAGTGTTCAATTTCAAAATATTGAATTTTAAGCCATAGACATGCACACTTGCAACACCAATGACTAACTATTTCCAAAACTTAAAAACAACTTATTTACCCTCTTAACAGAAACCAGATGATATAAAACCAAACTAGGTGGGGGGCTATGCCCCCCATATCCCCAGGCTATATATACTAACTCCGAGATTGCACTACAGTGGTGAAAAGGGCATATACATTTTATTTACTTACCTTGAAGTACTGTACCACTGCCACTACTGCTAGGAGCACATGAAACATCTGCTATATTACTTTAGCCACTTCCCATAAAAATGTAAAGAGACATACCCACATTTACAAATACTACAACACAACTTTCTATGCTACTAGCGGTATTCTGACAGTTGTCACTTTAAGGTACAGTAATGTTTTTTATCACAAGTGAGTCACAGGTGAAGGAAAGCACACATCACATCTATGCCTTAAAATTCAGTATTTTGAAATTCAGCTTTGTAAGCTTTCAGTATAATGAGACTCAGTCAAATGAGTTTTCAGTATTTTGAAAATTAGGTATTGTGGTCGCAGTCAAATGAAATTCAGTATTTTGAGTTTTCAGTCATGTGAAGTAGACCCATATGTGTATGTATATATATATATATATATATATATATATATATATATATATATATATATATATATATATATGTGTGTGTGTGTGTGTGTGTGTGTGTGTGGGTCTACTTCTACTCACCAAAATATCTTCAAATCTTCAAATCTCAAACAGCCGAAACCACTTCAGTGAACTTCTATTCTATCGAAAGCAGAGAATACTGAACTCCATTCCCAGGGAAACAAACCACTTAGCTAAAAGGGAAAAAAACTGCATGGAAACAAATTAAACCCATCCAAGTGGGGGGCTTTAATCCTCACACCCCCTCTCTAAATATGCCAACTCAGAGATTGCACTAGACTGGGGAAAAGGGCAAAGTTCACCCTGGTGGCCAAGTGGTTTGTTTTTCAGGGAATGAAGTTCAGTGGTCCATGCTTTCCATAGAATGGAAGTTCGCTGAAGTGGAGTCGGCTGTTTGAGAGTTGAAGAATTGTTATTTCTGTGAGTAGAAGTATACCCATACATATATCTTTATATATATACATAAACGACCTGTAATTCATTAATTAATTTTATTGAGATTGATGACCAGCACATTGGAGTGAACTTAATACTAACATTCCAAGGAATATCTGCACCACTAGTAAATGAGGTTTGGGAACAAATTACTTTGTCCAGGGACATCTTTGGCAATGAGAGAGAGAGTTAAATAGGGTGGTGGTGGGTGGTTTTAGTGAAGGGATTTAAGGTTATAGAATAATGACAGGTATTTAGTAGATGTAGAGTGGGACTTCAGCTTGATGGCCAACACATCGGGGTGAACTTAATACCAACATTCCAAGGAATTTCTGTACCACCAGTAAATGAGGTTTGGGTACAAACTAATTTGTCCAGCCAGGGTCATCTTTGGCAAAAGGATAGAGAGTTAAATAGGGTGGGTGGTTTTAGTGAAGGGATTTAAGGTTATGGAATAATGATAGGCTTTTTTAGTTGGAAAGGGAAGGGTTAATTTGTGAGGGAACTGTAGAGGAAGTGATGTAGATGTAGAGTGGGACTTCAGCTTGATGGCCAGCACATCGGAGTGAACTTAATACCAACATTCCAAAGAATGTATGTACCACCAGTAAATGAGGTTTGGGAACAAACTAATTTGTCCAGGGATATCTTTGGCAATGAGATAGAGAGTTAAATGAGGTTGGGGGGAGTGGGTGTTTTTAATGAAAGGATTTAAGATTATGGAATAATGACAGGCTTTTTTAGTTGGAAAGGGATGTGTTAATTTGTGAAGGGACTGTAGAAGAAGAGATGTAGATGTAGGGTGGTACTTAGGAGTTTTTTTTTTTATAGAAGTGTAACTGTTAGGAGGAATTGCATTTTGGCATGGACTTGTTACTGCAGGTTTTACGTCCAGGATGACCTGTAGTTACTGGACTCAACAGGTAGGCCTTGAGTTAGTAAGCGTGGCAGAGAAGAGGCAGCCATGGGTATATAGTCTTTGTATTTTTTTTCCTCTCTGATCTTGTCTTAATAGTTCTGTTTAGATGGGATGCAGAAAAGCATGGGTTTGAATGGCTATCATTTTTCTTGTCAAATTCTTGAGAGTGATTTGGGGCTTTAGCCTCTTTGGTTTAATTGTTCGTTAATTTATCGCGCAGGCATTGAGGGGTTGGAAGCTTTTCCCAAGTGGTCTGGGTGAACAACCATTGTTGCAGTCATTTTGATATTTGGGTTCATTGCTGTTTCATCTTTTTGGTATTTCTCATTCATGTTGATGGCAATTTAAATGTTTAGTCACTTGGTCCCCTTTCGTGGTGTTGTTTTATTATGGAGAGGCTGTGGTTTGAGAGAAAGGACAGTATCCTTCCAAGTTGTTGTGGCTGCAATGCACCCATAATGGTTGCTGGCAGCACATACGCAATGTAGTTTTAACCCTTGGTGGGGGAGTGAGTACATGTTGGGCTTACTGCAGATGCTAGGGGCTTGCCTGCTGCAGTATTTGGTCATTATGAATTGAAAAAAAAAAATAAAAACAGTTCTGATTTTTATTTTATTTCTGAGTCTGGCTGTGTTCATCACTGAAGCAGATTCGGTAAGAGGGATTTTTGTACATTTGTAGGATTCTGTACATTTGAGTGCTAGGACATCAATGAATGAAGTCTAAAATTCAAAGATCTGTCATTATTTTCTGACTTTAACCCTCTATGATTTGCTAAGTTATTTGATAGAAAATGACAATGTGGTGTGAAACGGATCAAGAGTATGGGGCAAAAGTCTGGACATTGTGCAGAAATCTGTACAGTTGAGAGGTGTGGAGTTTAATATACAGTAAGGTAGTAAGGGGTTGTTTGCAAGGTATGGGAGTTGTGAAATGTTATGCTTTTGCTGAACTGCGGCAGGTGGGCATTTTCTTGGGTTGGGGTGTCATGGAGGTTCATGGAAAATTTGTGGTGGTTTTGTATTACTGCATCAGGGGAGCACTGTAAAAGACCTACTGGGGTGCACATTGATTTGCATCCATGCATAAACAGACATATAGGTAAATCCTGCATCTCCTATTTCCTGCTTCTGTATGGAAGGATTGATTGAGACATAGAGGTTGTTGTAGTTGCGTTGATATTGGGTCAGTGGGCTTGGACTGTGAGGTGGTTGTTGTTGGGCACTTTACAAATTTTTTCTTGGAGTTTTAATGTGTCTTTCTTTTGTTGCAGACGGCGAATTTGCAGAATTTATAGCAGAGGTGGGAAGCCATTGTAGCGCAGGTAGAGGAACTCTTTCAAGAGGTGCCTAATAATGACTCTGGCAATGTGGATTATAAGGGTGAGTCCAGTTGGAAGAGATGACATCTGGCACGGAAAACAAAATTGGAAGCTTGTGTTAAGTAAGCAGTGCAGTTGAGAGATGTGGTTGCTGTGGTTTCTCTAGCTCCTGGAGATGGAACAAAAAGTAATGATATTCTTTTGGGAGTAGCGTTAGGTAGGGTAGGTCTTCATTTGTGGGGAATGATTGCAGGATATCTGGGTATGAAGTCTATCAGGGTTTAGGGGAAGCTGGAGGTGCTGTAGGGGATATGCTTCAAGGTTATGAGATGGAGCAGGGTGAAGCAAGCAATGAGGAGGGTAGTGCAGTGGTGTTGTTGGGTAGCATGGGGTAATCTGTCGGGGGGAAAGGATCATTTTCTGAAGTAGGATCTGATTTTGGCATATAGCCGGGTGATTGGTTAGCTACACAGCGTTTGGGGCAAGTGTCAGGGACAGTTTTTCTGACCCCTCATATTCCATCCTCAGTTAAGGGGAAGATTTACAAAGGAGAATATGTTGAGGTCTTTGAATTAAGTGATGCGGAAGGGGTGCAGCAACTGGTGGAAGCAAAGATGGCAAATAGCAAGGATTTTTTGGCGGAATTAGCAGCATTGGGGAGGGGGAGAATAGGTAGGCTATGACCTAGGATGTGGGCTAATTGGGTGGTGGGTCTTGTATACTATATGGCAGTATGGCTGGAGAAGGATTCTTCATTGGGCTGCTTGGTTATGGTATGACCAGAGATGTCAGAAGCGGAAAGCAGTTGATCACTCTCTCCACTGGGAGGTGAGATATCCGGACTTACGTCTAGATACTATGATGGATAATTTTGGGGTGGCTAGCAGATGGGGTACAACAGGGGTGAAGAGGTGGAGTCTGTTGGACTTTTCATGCAGGGCATTGTTCACAGGTAGGGTGTAGGTTCTTGCATGCTTGTTAAAAGTGTACAGGGAGCCATCTAGTGGTGAAATGTGGTAAGCAGAAGGCAAATTTGCTGACTCCAGATTCATTTTCAACTGACGTGGCTGTTTTCCCTTCTTTCCAGGAGTTTCAGAATCTCCATGGGAGGGCTAATTTTTGAAGGTTATAGTGAGGGTTCTCTTTTCTGAGGCAAGGCAATGGTTGGGGGGGATCCCGTTATGTTGGAGGTGTTGTGATGTATGCTCCAGCAATTTCCTGTTTCTTCTCTTATGTAAGAGATAATTTAGTTTTTTTTTTTTCTCAGGGGTTTTCTATTAAATCAAAGATAGTTGGGGATGGGGTAGTTTGTAGGAATTTGCATTCAGTACAGGGGAAGGAAAATGTATTTCAAGGTCTGATAGAGAAGGAACAGTAGGTGGGCAGTTTGTTGGGACCTTTGGATAAACCTACCTTTGATAGTTTTAAGGTTTCACCACTATGTTTGGTTTCTAAGAAGGTAGCCTGTGAATTTAGGATTATTCACTATTTATCATACCCAACAGGGGAGCTCAGTTAATGATTTAATTTCAGTTGAGGATTCAAGGTCACTTATGCATCTCTGGGTGATGCACTGAATGTTATACGGGGGTATAAAAGTCCATGGTTAGTGAAGGGAGACTCTGAAGCTGCCTTTTGACTTTAGCCAGTATGGGAGAAGGAGTGGCCATTATTACGTATGGTAGTAAGGAGCAAATTTTGCTTTGATGAGGCTATGCCAATGGGATGTTTGATGGCTTGTGTTACTTCTGAGAAATTTAGCATGGTACTATATTAGGTTTGGCAGCAGCAGGTTGATATGCAGAGACAGGTCCATTACTTGGATGATTTCTTGATAGTCGGTGAGGGGGGTTATGAGAGAGCTTGAAGGTTTATGAGAGTTTTTAGGAATGTGTAAGGAGTTGAGGGTCCCCCACTGGCTAGGCATAAGTTGGAAGGTCCAGCTAAGACACTGGATTTTCTAGTTTTATTGGTGGATGCTGAATGATGGTTGTTCTGCTGTTTGGCTGATAAGGCAGCCTGACTGAAGGAGAGAATTGGTTGAGTGGTGTCCAAGGAAAAAGTGTAGATTTGGGAGATTATGGAGCTTTTGGGGCTTATGAATTTTGCAATGTTGGGCAATTCATCCAGGGTATACCTTTTGTAGGTCAGTGTCTCTTTTGTTAACAGGAGGGAAGAGCAAACATCATTGTGTCAGGATCAACAAGTTGGTACAGGTTGATTTAGCACACTGGTAATCCTCTTTGGAGTGGTTTAATTATATTTCTTTTTGGCAGATGGATTGGATTGGTCAAGAAGAACTGTAATTGTTTATTGTTGAAGCTGGGGTATCAGAATGGGTGCATTTTTGGAGGGGGGATGGTTTGTGGCTCATTGGCCAGCAGATTGCAAGGATGAATGGAAAAGGGATGTTGCCTTTTTGGAGTTAATGCTAATCTGGGTTGCACTGATAGTTTGGGATGAGTTATTGAGAGGAAAGAGGGTAATTTTTAACTCAAATAAAATGGTAGTGGGGTGAGTTTTGCCAGCAAAGACTGTGAGATCTGAATTGTTGTTGTCGGTGTTACGTAAGTTGGTTTTGCAGAGTTTGTTAATACATTTTTCAAGCACTAGTGTAAATGCAACAGGGTTAGGAATGAGATTGCTGATAGTTTGTCTCCATTTCAGTTTTCCAGGTTCTGACAGTTGACCATAGGTGTGGAATAATAGCCAATGGTGTTAGAATTTGTTGCCAGATGAGGTGTGGTATCTTGGGATGATGCAACCAGGAGATCGGTGCAGCATTCTTGGGTGACATGTACCAGGAAAGCATATGGTAGTGCATAAACTGATTTTGATAAATTTATTTTGCAGTTGCTTGAGGATGAAGGAGTGTGGTCAGAGGGACATCTATTGTGATACTTGGCTTAGGTTCGGGGGCAGGGTAAGGCAGTGCAATTGGTTAAGGTGGATTTGGCAGTGATTAGTATATTTGTGCTGGTGGCTGGGATCATGAATTTGCAAACTCTTGGATTGTGGGGTGTATGTTGGGAGGATGGGGTAGAGTGGCTGGAGTGCATATGGATATGTGTTGGCCGTTGAGGAAACAAGTTTTGAGACTCTCATTTTGGGGTTTGGCTTTAGTGGTGGGTGAGTCAGGGAATATGTTTTGTGGGCTACTTTGTGTTTATGGATGCATTTTGGGGTATTTCAGGTGTCAGAGTTGTTAGGGTCATTAGTTTGGAGAGATGTTATGGTTTATCTAGGGTTAGTGCACATTTGGTTATGTAGGTCTAAAATGGATCAATTAGGTAATGTCATGCAGATAGTTCTTGGGGAGATAGGTGTATGGGGCTTTGTCTGATGGGTTGGGCTACAGCATTGATCCAGACTCATGGGGTGTGCTCTCTGGAACTGATCTTTCAGTTGAGAGGGGGTAATGTGGTAATGGGTAATCGGTTTATCCATGTAATGAGAAGGGTGTTGTGTTGCATGGGTTTTCCAGGGGAGAGGTTTTCTACTCATTCTGTCCATATTGGTAGGGCTTCAGATTTATTGAGGGAAGGCAGGTCCATTGAGGTCATTCGGAGAGTGGGCTTGGTCTTCAAATGACATTTTATCTTACATTAGACAATGGATGCAACTGATAATTATTTTTTTTTTTGTCTTTCAGGAAAGCAGATTGTCATCTTGGGCTATTCATACATCTGTCGGATGGATGGAAAGGACTTGTGTTTGCATCAATTGAGGTGGACAGTTAAATGCCACTGTATTAGAGGTCTTAGGTGGAATCAGCTTTTGGATGAAATTGAAGTGATATGCACACAGATGGGATTGCCACAGATATTGCTGATACATTTGGCTGGTAATAATTTAGGTCAATTTCTAAGACCCAGTCGGTGGATAGAATAAGGGAGGATTTGGTTATGTTGCAGATGTTATATCTAGTCGTGTGCATTGTATGGTCGGAGATTGTATCATGTTTGTGCTGGCAGAATTTTGTTAATTTTAATGCTTTAGAGCATACATGGATGTTTATTAACTATAGGCTGGCATGGCAATTCAGGGTATTAGGTATGTATACAATAGAACATCAGGAATTCAATTACAGGGCCCAGTCTTGTTTAGATCTGATGAGGTGCATTTGAGTGAGTTTGGTTTAACGTACATTTAAGTTTTTTTTCTGGGAGGTCTGGTGAAAGTTTTTATGTAGGGAAGGTGAACAGCCTGTGGTCAGGCTGGTAGGCGGAGAAGAGGGGCAGGCTTGTCCTTCTTCTTTTTCCCGTCTTGGTGCTGGGGTTGATGCAATGGCAATGATTTGGGGGGATAAAAGTGAGAGGTAGGACACTGATTGATTGATAAATAAGTGAGTTAAGGTATGGATGCTGCTTATTGACAATGCTTGTCTGATAAAATAAGTGTGCAGATGTATGGACACTGCTTATGTGGGCAGGGTGAGTGGGCTACTCTCCCCTGTTTTATGTTATAAGGATTTTACATGTGGTTACAGGGTCATTGTGCTGTAACTAGTATTTGAAATGAAGTAATAAAGTTATGTTTGAAATCAATAAAGGTCATTGAATTTCAGTTGGTGTCATGTGTATTATTGAAGGGGACCGGGACAAATATATTTAATATATATTTTTTATGAAGAAGCACTGGAATATTGTGCTTTTTATGCTTTTACCTTTTACTCAAAACTAATTGACTCCTGTACATAATGTCGTATGTATATGGCCAATAAATATTCAGCATTTGCTATTATTACATACTTGACTATATCCACCCCCGCAACAATTTTATTTACTTCAGGTTTTCTATTGCTTTCCTTATTTCTTGCTCTTTTCTGTCTCAACCATATACTGATCTTTTGATCTCTGCACATTACTAAATCTCCACTCTGTTTTATCTATTGTTTCCTAAAATACCTCCTCCTTCTTTTTGTGCATCACAAATATGCAATCTTTAAAGCATTTCACCTTATATATATCGTACATAATGCAGTTACCACCCAAACTTCTCACAAAAAGACTACACCTGAACAGTCATATTCCTTCCTTCCTTCCTGCCTTCCCTACCTTCCTCACTTCCTGCCTTCCTGTTTTTAGGCCCGTCTAAGCAATATCCCTTAATAGTGCAAACACATAAGGAGAATCCCATGTAACACAAGTCAGAGGAAAAATATAAAGCAGAACTGTCCTTTACAACTGATTACTGCAATCCTACATTGTCAGCAAAGCAGCTCAGACACTGAACGAATGAAACTGTATAAAATTGTTAACCAAATATTCACCATAACAATTATCACAATGACACAATAAAGAAGGACATTAAATAGAAGGATCAAAGTGATAACAGTATCTGAGACTTTTTTTTGTGGCAATATGGAACAAAAGTAAGTAAAATGTGTATCAGCAAACTACAGACCTGGTCACTGACTTTATATTATTTGAAATAGTATAGACATAAACCACACATACTGGTATTACTTTTGTTGGGAAGAGCATTTCTGTAGTTTTCATTGATTAATGTTATGAAGTGAAAGAAGCCAAAAGAAAGGCATCTTTGAGAGGTGAATTTTAGAACCTAACATGGGAGATAGAAGGAAATGTAATTAATTTACTAGCTTATTACTCTATTGTTTATACTTTCTTCAATTCCATTTTAATTTAGATAGTGGAATATTAAAATTTCATAACATCATTGTGTCTCTGTAACCCTGAGTTTTAGTTTTGCATTTAATTTCACACTTCTTTTTAGCAATTAGCTCTATAACCTTTGCACAGCTTCACCCTGCTGCACTTTATTTCTCCGTACCTGATTATGGGGTTCTTTTTTTCTTGATCTTGATATCACCTTTGTACATACAGTTAGCTCTAAAGCAGACTACAGTGCTACTGCTGTAACATTTTCCCTTGAAGCTTCCTGTTTGCTAGTTTGGTTTTGCAAAGTGCTTCATAAGCACACCATAAGAAATCATCTCATATTTCCAAAATACCTCAGTTATTTGTTATCTTTCCCATAACTCGATGTGTTTCTTAGTGCAAACAGCTCTTTTTCATTCACATGTTGTTCTAAATTCATTCTATTCTGAGAATGTGACCTTTACAGGGACCATTCAATAGGGTATCCTGGGAGAATTGAGAGTTACCTGTTTGCTGAAAGGCACACATAAAACAAACAGAAGTAGCCAGTAGCATAAGTTTATGGATATGATACACAACACTAGATTATATTTATTACAATGAAATATACCTAACTCCACACTGCTGTATAAAGTTGATATAATAGCAAAGTACGGCTTGTAAATATTAACGGAGTGTATATTTCATTATATATGTCAATATACTTTAAAAAAGTCTCAGCAGGCAGCTTGTACACAAACTAACAAGTGAAGACAGTCAAAGTAAAGAACATACATTTGTAGAATTTCACACAGTGACTAAACTGTAAGGTTAAGATTAGCATTGCCGCAGTCAAGATATTCACATATGGCTTCTTTAAGAGCACAACAATAGGAATGGTTTAAACAAAATGGCTACCAAAATAAAGTCGAGAATTTTGTAACAGTCCAGGCAGTAACAGATACATGATGGCGTAATGCCTCTGTAAGGGTTGGGCATAGTCTGTTCTTTGAGTTACACAGGAAACAGATGAAGACAGTGTCTGGCTGCAGCAATAGATAACAAAACTGTCTGTGAAGTAGTACGTGACCTGCCATGATAGCAGTGGTTACACTGTCTTTAAAATAAACACAGCATGTGATAACACAGACAGGATGAACGCTTGATATTCCACTTGTGACTGTTTGTGCAAGCTCTGTATTTAAGGGATCTATATTAGTTCAACATTTGAAATGCCACTTGAAGATAAAAGTTAAAGTTGAAATAGTGAGGTGTAGCATAAAGCAAAGATAAAAGCTTAAGTTAAAATAAGAGTGGTAAGATAATGTAAAATCAATTCCATGACAGAGCTAAGGATTCGTTTA
The DNA here is from genome assembly GCF_019279795.1 of Protopterus annectens. NCBI lineage: Eukaryota > Metazoa > Chordata > Ceratodontiformes > Protopteridae > Protopterus > Protopterus annectens. Next base: position 1,408,898,619 of record NC_056745.1, read on the forward strand.
TTTTAAGCTTGATTTTTATCATTTTAACATTGTTTCATACTGAGTAAAGTAGCACAATGTTATATTTTAAAGTATACATTGCAAGAGCTGTGAGAAATAAAACAGTAGGCAAAATTAAACCACAATTTTTTATGAATTTACAGAGCACATTGGTAATATAATCTGCTGTTGATGAGAGCAACATATCCTAGTTTTAAACTGATTTTGTTAGATTGTATTGAGCCACATTGTAATCCGACTTGATACTTCTTGTATGTATTTTTATTAGGCCATTATAAAATATTAAGTACCCTGCTTTATTCAAACTTCATTGACTTGAATGGACCTCAGCCCTGCATAAGCCTCATAATACCTCATTAAACAATATCATCCTCTTCTCTACCTGGGAGCCGGGCATGTTAGCAAACAAGTGGTAAGCTTCTGGAATTAATTTTTAAGTTTTAGATGAAATCCTGCAAGTAATGCTAAGTTTTAAACTGTGTGACATGCACTGGTGTGCACCTTATAAGAACAGTTACCACCATATGTGAGTAATAGCTTTCCTCATACATGACAGGAACATCATCTCAGACACGTGTATCATATTACCATAGGACATACCTCTCAACCTCTTAGCACACGAATTCTGGACAGACCAAAAATAATGGGGACACAAAGGCACAGATTTTAAATATTGCTCTTATTAACTTAATAAAGCTGCTGTAATAAGTATTTCATTAGCATGTCATTCTGGAAGGATGGCACCTGACAATCAAATGTCTGTCATTATTTAGTGACTGCAATCTTCAATAACATGCCATAAAACTGCAAATTTTGTGAGCAACAGACAAAAATATGAAGAAGAAATCTAGACATTCTACAAAACTCTGGTCACTTGAGATGTAAAAAATAGGAAAGGAAGACCACTGCAGCATTAATCAGTGGTCTGCATACAACAAGACAACTATATTCAAAGTTTTTATGGAAATAGATGAGTGCTACTTGTTAAACAGTATAGGAAGGAGATGGGAAAATAATTTTATTTACAAAAATGACGCACACATGCAATAACACACAGTATAATTGAGATGGTTTCATGGATTATACTCCTACTGTATATGTGTACAATTTTAATTTAATAATATGTAAATAAAACTGAATATATTAAACAACAAACTAAAGAAGCTATCCACACCCACAGTTTTTAATTGTATTAGAAAACCTGCTTCTGTAGAATCTATGTATTCCACCCTAAAATGAACATTCCCAACCATCTATCTTAAATGTCTACAGCAGTAAAATGTATTATTCTTTAAACAAAAATACCTCTGCTGATTCATTTTACTTTACCACCACCATATTTTTGGTATGCAAGAAAAAAGCTGGGATATAGGAATAATGCGGAATGCACACTGGAGTCAGCCAAACAGGAAAATGAGTGTGAGAAGAAAGCATTGCTAGGTTGCAGTGCAAACCACAATAATACTGTATCATTTGCTCTGACGTTTCCAGTATGCTAAGCCTAATTAATTTAGGACATTCATTTTGTCTCTGTTATGCGTTGTCACCTCACAATAAGACACTGTCCGGTTCGATTCTCAGCTAAAGCGTCTTCTGCGTGGAGACATGCGTGAATGGGCCTACCTTCGTTGAAGGTTGTGTGTCAGGGCTGGCAACTCGACATGTAAAAATCTACTGCCAATCATTAGCGGGCCAGAGTTCCGCTGTGGCGACCCCTAACCGGGAAAAGCCGAAAGACGCAACATTTTGTCTCTGTTATGTTAACTTTTCCATTCCTTATGTCATCCATGTGGGTTTTGTTTTTGCCTATGATTTTCTTAGACTTTTTATGACTGAAATTTACTATCTAGTTCTCCTGTCGGAAAGAGTATATGGCTTTTACAACATACTACTTATTCTGTTATATATTTTTCATGCATCACTATGTAACTCTCTTCTATCTTGTATATAATGTATGGTCAACTTTATTCTTTGCCTTATATTTTGCTTATTTTCTTTTATTGTATTCACATATTCTACTACTTTGTTATTGTCTTAATATTTGTAACCAATACCTCTCAACAGTATAGAATTCCTCGGTATTTATGGGTTTTGAGAGCAAAATAATGGGATGCCATGAGTGGCCCCTTCAATTCCTGATTTTTTTTTTTTTTTTACAATTTGAAGTCATTATGGCTGATGGCCAACCAAGAAGCATGGACATTGCGTAAGTCCTTCCATTGTCACATTCACAAAATACAACCACTCTGGGCTGCTGGTAAGGACAGCGACTTCTCTGAGGAAAACAACCTGCAGTTCTCAGAAAAAGCAATGAGGAAAAAAGTAAACTTTCAGCAGCTCTTTGGAAAGCTTGGAAGTACTGCAGTATAAAAGCAGATGCAGACACCATCCTGACAGCTTAATTTCTAGCAGGCATCTTAATGGGCAAAATGTGCAACACTTACTAGCAGTATCAGTTATGAAGTGCCAACATTATTCTTCGTACTTTCAAAAATTATTTTTTATGAAGTAATATTATTAAATATTATATAGTGCAAATATCTGTTTAAAAACTTGACAATAAAACTGAAAGTGTGTCTTAAGACTCAAGTCAAAATGAGGGTGAGGAATGTTCTTCCGAAACATTTGATAGGTGCCTCCCGACATACCACCACTTAACTGTCCAGATTTTTGCAGAATGTCCCGGTTATTGCCTCATATTTTGGGTCTGACCCATGTCAAATTTATGGATTTTTGGCAGATGTTGAGAACTACAGTCACTAAATAATGATAGACATTTCAGTTTTGACTTAATACCTTTCTAAAAATGCATGCACAAAACCTGTTATTCTAACAACTTTCTAGGTTTATAAGTGCAATATTTAAAACCTGTCTGACTTTGGGATCCCATTCCCCCTTCCCTTATTTTAGGTTGGTCACTGTAGTAAGTAACTTTAAGTTGCTGACAGCATTTTTCTCCAGTCACTTGAGGTGTGCTATTGCATTTACTACAGCTATTGAAAATTTAAATCGAAATGAAGGATCAGGACCTGTGCATTCTCAGTTCTGAACAGTGTGCCTTTTCTTTTCAGGATCAGTTTAAATGTGGTTGTTTGCTTAGACTTAATGCCATTTTGTGTTCTAAAATGTGTACTTTCAAGCATGTATATCCACTCACGGTAGAACTTATATATCTGGTTTATATGCTGCGTCAACTTTAGCTATTCATTCATGAAACCCATAAATACGTGGTGCCAGACACTAATAACTTTGTACCATACAGTGAATGAATTGACAAAAAAAAAAACACGGTAACACAACATGGGTAACATTTAGTGTGTAGTTACAAGTGATAATGGGACTGTGTGCAAAAGTATAGTTGAGCTTCATTTACTAGTTCTTCCAATTCTAAGTCCACTTGTTTTACTGACGCTGATTGTGTCTCCCTTGACTAGTGGACTATACCAGTTTCCACAGTAATTTTAAGTGGCTCGTGGATGAAAGAGTTCTAAAATAAACCTTAAAGTGTGTTTATTTGTAGGCATTTAGAATCAGTAACCAGGTGGAAGATCATCTGTAAGCGAAAACTTTGAGCAAATTCCAGAATTATTAGCAGGTAAAATGAATAATGTGTTTTCCCTTCCATTTTGATCAGATTTTTGTCACTAACTTTCATTTATGACAGCTTGATTCATGTTTACGCGAATGTCTGTACCTCAATACAATTACATATATATGATATAGGCATGTATAGTTATTCATGTATAAACTACTTAGCTGTAGAATATGTCCTATCATATTTTGCTTTTATCACGAGTACAGCTACTGCCTTCTGAAGTGGCTATTCAAAGTGGAGCAGCAGATACGTCTTAACTGTAACTAAAATGTAAGACTTTACAGAACTGTCCACACAGTCAACATTACGCTGGGTTATTTATCAAAGAAGCTATGCCCCACAATAAAACTGTAGATGATTTCTGTGTATCTGTCTTTTTGTCACTTTTTTCAATATACACACAAGGGCAAGTATGTACGTGTATGTGTGTCTATAATGTTTTTATCATACTGAACATTATATTTAAACCTGCCCTTTCAAATACCAGTTACACAAAACATAGGTTGGGTAAGCATTATTTAGAGCAACATTCAACTGTCAGCTTTGTTAATGCTTATACAAAATAGCCTAATGAGGACAGCATGACTAAAGAGCGCAAAACACATAGCTACTCTAAATTACGTTAGTTTGCATTTGGGATGTGTTAGGTCTGTACCTCAAAATCTCTCAGAGCAAGAAATCTGGACAAAGCCAAGTATAATGGTGGGACAAAGGCCCAGAAATAGGGACAGATTTTTAAATATTGCTCCTGTAAACTCAGACAGCCGGTACAATAACAAGTTTTGCATTATTATGCATTTTCTGAGTGATATGAAGTCTGATGTTCAAATGTCTGCCATTATTTATTATTATTTATTGACTTCAATCTTCATGCTGGCATCCCACAGTCCCATGGGAGTGGGCAGGGTTACATGATTATGTATGCAAATTTTATGTTAATAAGAATCATACTTGTTGGTGAGTTGTGCCTACTTTTCATGGACCTTTGCCCAGATTTTATGTTTCCAAGTTGAGACGTATGGTAACCATTGTTCAGTTTTAAGTGAACTGTGGCACTTTTCTCCCTGGGCCTCCTCTGAAAATGTGCTCATACCCAGTCGGACTTTCCCAGTAAACAAATGTCAAATAGGTTCATAAGTTCATAGGTAGGTACTAGGCTATTGGCCCTGGGGCCTATACAAGCCCAGCCAAAAAGGTACCCTGGCTTTTGCCACCCAAAAAAATTATTTTCCTGTGCCACTGTTGAGCAGATATAAATCAATAAAAGATGCATCACAGGGCATCAATGTATTCTTTTTTTTTTTTTTTCCTAATTCTTCTTCTTCTGGCTGCTCTCGTTAGAGGTTGCCACAGCAGATCAACTGTTTCCATTTCTTCCTGTCCTCTGCATCTTGCTCTGTCACACCAACCACCTGCATGTCCTCTCTCATCACATCCATAAACCTTATCTTAGGCCTTCCTCTTTTCCTGTTACCTGGCAGCTTCATCCTTAGCATCTTTTTCCCAATATACTCTGAATCCCTCCTCAGCACATGTCCAAACCAATGTAATCTTGCCTCTCTGGCTTTGTCTCCAAACCTTCCAACCTAAGCTGACCCTCTAATATACTTATTCCTAATCCTGTCTATCCTCGTCACACCCAGATCCAATCTTAACATCTTCAACTCTGCCACATCAAGCTCTGACTCCTGCCTTTTTGTCAATGCCACTGTCTCCAACCCATATAACATAGCTGGTCTCACTACCCTCTTGTAGACCTTCCCTTTCACTCTTACTGGTACTTGTCTGTCACAAATCACTCCTGACACTCTTCTCCACCCAATCCATCCTGCCTGTATTCTCTTCTTCACCTCTCTTCCGCACTCACCATTACTCTGAACTGTTGATCCCAAGTACTTAAACTCATCAACCTTTGCCACCTCTACTCCCTGCATCCTCACCATTCCTCTATCCTCCCTCTCATTCACACACATATTCTGTCTTAGTCCTGCTGACCTTCATTCCTCTTCTCTATAGAACATATCTCCACCTCTCCAGGGCAATTGGAAAGTTCTTCCTTCTTGGTGGCATAAACCATTACAATACTCTCACTGTTCTGTATACCATTTTTTGTGAACTTGTCTGTGCATATGCTGAGTGAGAACATACACCTAACTGTTTTTTCAGATCTTGCTGAAAAGTGTTACAGACTGGTATCACTCAACTTCCATTTGGAGAATCACATCAATCGTCTGTAAGAGTAGTATCGCCAAACATGTACCCTTGAGTTTGTAGCTGTTTTCTAACCTACATTTTTAACTTAATAAAAGTACAGTTGTGTACACTTACCATAAATGTAGATGTTAGAGTGTATTCACTGTTGCAGTCATTATATTTGGGTAATCCTGCTGGCAGGTTGCCCTCAGTCGGCCTGATTTCCAAAGTCTTGGGTCCTGCGTCAGCTGTCATCGGAAGCAGCTGACGCCATTTTCTTTAGTTTTTCTTGCCCCAGATGTCAGGTGCCCCCCAAAAAGGTAGCCATAATTTATATATATGCAACAATATAAAATTTACCTTCATCTACAAGCAAATACACCACATAGGTTGTATAAATCAGAGAAGGAATGATAGGTTCCATCAGAAGAGAAGGGGGGTGGTGGGTGGGTAACCTGAACTGCAACAGTGAATACACTTGAACATCTACATTTATGGTAAGTGTACACAACTGTACTATGTTCTTCGTGTTTCACTGTTGCAGTCATTACATTTGGGTAGATTCCCAAAGCTATGGTTGGGAGGCTGGAGATAAACAGCATTAGGAGCGGCTATGAGACCCTGCAGAACTGCAGTGGCAAACCGTGCCCTGGATTTAGAGTAGGGTGGCAGATGATAGTGCTTTGTAAAGGTGTGCACTGAACTCCAGTCCTTGGTTCGTATTCCCCTGAGAAAGGTTGCTGAAGTGGCTGCAGCTCTGGTGGAATGTGGCCTAATGCCCTTAGGCACTGGCTTGCCATGGTATAAGTAGCAGAAATGAATGCAGTGACCTATCCATTTTGAAATTGTCTGCTTTGAGATAGCCTTTCCTTGTGATCCTGCAGCATATGCCACTAGTAATTGCTCTGTCTTTCTGAAACTTTGGTTCTGTCCAAGTAGAATCTAAGCTGTCTGTGTACATCCAAAGAATGCAGAATTCTTTCCCCCTTGTTCTGTGGATTTGGATAAAAAGTTGGCAGATGAATGGTTTGGTTAAGAGCCACACTCGATACTGCTTTAGGCCTAAATGTTGGGTTTGTCCTCAGGGAGACCCTGTCTGGATAAAAAATTATAAAAGGTTCCACAGCCATGAGTGCCTGTAGCTCTGAAACTTGTCTTGAGGAAGTTATTACTAGGAGCAGAGCTGTTTTGGAAGATAAAAACTTTATATCAGCAGTAGCAGCTGGTTCAAAAGGAGGCAGGGTGAGTTTTTCCAAGACATAGCTGAGGTCCCAGGCAGGCATTGGTGATCTCCTTGGAGGCCTTAAATTGTTGGCTCCGAGGTACTGTTTTAATAAGGGATGAGAAAGGATTGGCGGCTCTGCATTGTAAGGAGCCAAAATGGAAGAGGCATGAATTTTAATAGATGAGAAAGATAGGCCTTTGTCCAGCATCTCAGTTAAGTATTGCAAAATCTGAGGAATATTTGGCACAGCTGTATCTGTTCCTTGTGCCTGGTTCCAAGCACAGAATCTCTTCCATTTTCCAGCATAAGATTTTCTAGTACTAGGCCTTCTGGCTTCCAAAATGACATCCATCACAGCTTTGCTGAGAGGTGTGTTTGGTATGTCTACATTATCCGCCATGCTGCCAGGTTTAAAGTCCTGAGTTGGCTATGCAGGATCTGATCGTTTTGCTGGGACAGTAGTTGCGGTACTTGAGGTAAGGTCCAAGCTGGGCATTGAGACAAGCTCCTTAATATTGGGTATCAGTGCTGGCGGGGCCAGCCTGGTGCAATCAGTATCATCTTTGGCTTCTCTTGTCTGACCTTTAGGAGTACCTTGGGGAGGAGAGGCAGAGGGGGAAAGGCTTATACTGATAGGTTTTTCCAGATGAAGGATAGGGCGTCCACTTTCCATGCTTGCCTGTGATAAATCCTTGTGCAAAATCTCTTTAATTGGTAGTTGTGAGGGGAGGCAAATAGATCTATGTCCGGGCATCCTCATTTCCTTGTTATCATGCTGAAGACTTGTGGATCCAGCTGCCACTCGTGGGGATCCATGAGGTTTCTGCTTAGTTCATCTGCCACAGTATTTTTCCTTCCTGGCAGGAATTGTGCCTGTAGATGTACCTGGTAAGTCAAAGCTGTGTCCCACAAAGTCATGGCTAGTCTGCAAAGGGGGTAAGAATGTGTGCCCCTCCTGCTTGTTTATATACCACATGACCATGGTGTTGTCTGTCTTTATCAGTAGTTGTCCTGGATGAAGCAGGTCCTTGAAGGCTGTCAGGGCATTTTGAACAGCTAGCATCTCTTTTTGATTGATATGTAGATGCATTTGGTTTGAGGTCCATGTTCCCTGAATGCATCTTCCTGCCATGTGGGCCCCCAGGCATAATCTGATTTATCCGTTGTTAGTGTCTGCCTGGCTGGGGGTAATGTGAATGGCTGTCCCTTGTTTTGGTGACAAACCTTTGCCCACCATCGAAACTCCTGTTGCAGGCAGAGAATGAGAGTAATTATAGTTTCCAGGCTGTGGCAATGTTGAGTACAAACACTTTTTAGGTACCACTGAAGCTTCCTCATATGCAGTCTTGCATATGGAATGAGTAGGATTCAGGATGCCATGAAGCCCAAAGCCTGCAGAATTTTTCTTGCAGAAAACTGGGCCTTTGTTGCTAACATTTTGAAACAGGTAGTGAGTTGCCTTTGTTTTTCTGGCGTGAGATAAGCCATCTGGGCAGTTGTATTTAAGCTTGCACCCAGGAATATTATTTCTTGAGAGGGTACTAGTTTTGATTTCTTTTCATTGACTGTGTACCCTAGGCATGTTAGAAGTTTTTTACAAATGCCAGATGCTGTAGAAGGATGTCTTTGTTCTCTGCTTGAATGAGATAGTCATCAAAGTAAGGGTATATGTGTATTCCTCTTAGTCTGCAGAATGCAATTACTGGTGCCAGGCACTTTGTAAAGACCCCGGGTGCAGTAGATAAGCCAAAGGGCAGTGCAGAGAATTGGTAATGCACTGAGCCAGCCTTGAATCTGAGGTATCTTCTGCATATTTATCTGATTGGGACATGCAGGTATGCCTCTTTTAGATCTAAAGTTACAAGCCAAGCATTCTTGCCCAGCATGGGCAGAAGCTGCTGCAAAGTAAACATTTTAAATTTTGGAATATCCAGGAATGTGTTCAGAATCGATAGGTCCAGTATTGGTCTCCATGCTTTATCCTTTCTGGGTACCAAGAACAGTTGAGTAAAATCCTTGTCCCCGCTCTTGCTCTGGCACTTGTTGAATGGCCCTCATGTCCATGAGGGATGAGACTTGTTTTTGTGCCTATGCCCATTGATTTTTTTGGCAGATGTGGCCAGCCGTTTGCCTTTGGCAGGGTATGGAAATGGAACTTGTAGCCCTGTGACATGATATTTAATACCCACTTGTCCTGGGTTATAATGTGCCAATTTTGAGAAAAAAGTGCTAGTTTCCCCCCTAAGGGTGCTGCCAGGAAATAAGTGCTTGGTACAGGAAGGGGGAAGTCATTGGAACTGTTTCCTGTAAGGTTGTGATTTGTCTTCTCCACTTTTGGAGGTAGAAGCACCCCATTGCTTTGACCTGTATGAACCTTGAGCCTGTGATCTGCCTCTGGGGCATCTGGGTCTACCCCTTTGAGGTCTGTCTGACACTGGAAAGGACAAATTCTTTGTTGGCCATTGTCTACTAAACCTAGGTGGCTGCACTTGTAAGAAATCTTTGATGGTTTGCATATATTTAGCCTTGTCCTCCATTTTCTTTAACACCTCTTCTGCCTTAACACCAAACAAAGAATCATGCTGTAAAGGTGCATCTAATAATTTAACTTTAACATGATCAGGCAGATTTTGTTCCATTAACCAGGCATGCCTTCTAATTACAGAACCAGTAACTGTGGCCCTGCAGGAGGCCTCTAAAAAATCAAAACCACATTGCAAATTATGCTTTCCAACTTGTTCAGCTGCATGCAATATACACTGCATTTCCTTGTTTTCTGCACATTCAGAAATTAACATTTTCTGTTTAAGCAATGCCAAGACATGTTGTTGATATTTTAGCATATGAAACAGACAGTTTAAGGTCCTTATAGCCAAGGTAGCAGATGTGTAAACCTTTTTTCCCCATCTATCCAGTGATCTAGAATCCCTATCAGAAGGGGGTAGGGTTTTTTGCAGTGGAAGCCTTAACACCCTTGGGACCCTGAGAAATAGTTTCTGGGTCTGAAGCAGGGTTTTTAAAAAGGAATTTATGTGAGTCAGGAACCCTGTAATATCTGTCAGGCTTAACAGGAGCTGGAGGCAAGAGTCGGGGGTAAGGCTTGACTCCGAAAACACATCATCTACAATGTCTAACACAGGAGGGATGGCTAGTGGCTTGTGCTGAGGTAGTAACAGGAAATCCCTGAGCCTCTTTTTAGACTCTGAAAAATCTTGGCTCTCCCAGTGGAAATGCTCCCTCATGGTACATAAGGTTCCCCCAAAAGAATAATCCTCAGGAGGAGAAGCTGAAGGTATGGATTCTTCAGCATCAGAAGCCTTATAGGAGGGAAAAGAATATTCATGATCAGAAGAGGAATCAGAAGAAATGGAAACCTGATCTGAAGATTCATAGCCAGTCTCTTGCCTAGGCCTCTTATCAGGAGGGAGATGGGAACCACTGATCAAGGTAATCAAGTCTCCGGCCATTTTGAGCATTTGCTTTTTGGGCATGGAGGCCTGTCCACGTGGCTCTTGAGGTTGCTTCTTTGTCTTTGAAGGTGTTTTATTCTTTGCCTTTGAAGTAGGTTTAATGTATAGGTGTTTGGGTCTGAATACACCCTCAGAAGCTGGTGCCTGCTCAGCAGCTCCAGACCCATCTGAAGGATTAGCGTTCGAGGCTCCAATACTTTGAGATTCCAGTGGCATGGCCGACTCCAAGTGCGACTCTAAAGTAGTGGTCATCAGGGGCTGTAAAAACGCCTCACTGAGAACTAGTGAACTGGCGACTGGCTTAGGAGAAGCTTTGTCGTCGGTTTTGGGCCTCAGCTGTCTTTCTTTTTCTTTGCGTGTTTTGTGAACTCCGGTAGTTGGATAGGTTTCCGACAACATTTCTGGATAATTAAATCTGCGTCCAAAGTAGTTTAAAGCATAATCATAATGATGCTTAATAGTATGTTGGTTAAATCTAGCACAAAACCGACAATCCAGAAAATTATGATCAGGGCACAGGCAAGGAATACAGTAAGAATGAAAGTCCTTATGAGATATTTGCTTGCCACAAGAAATACAATTATTAACTTTTTCTGACATCGGTTCTGGAGCAAGAAAGAAGTTTCCCCAATGGGGCACTTAGCTTTATAGAAGACTTAGGATATGAAATTCGAACTCGAAAATCTCAGGAGTCGGCCGACCGGCACTTGCGAACTGCTTCTGCTTCGGGTACCGTGCGGCAAGAAAGACTAAAGAAAATGGCGTTGTCTACTTCTTTTATACCCCTGATGATCTGACGTCAGGGAAGGGGTGACAACAGCTGACGCAAGACCCAAGACTTTGGAATTCAGGCTGACTGAGGGCAACCTGCCAGCAGGATTACCCAAATGTGATTACTGTAACAGTGAAACACGAAGAACATCTGTAGAGAATACGGTTACAGTTTACATACAATATAGACATAATGTCATAATAATATCCTTGCAGGTTAATGATATTATCAACTTCGATGAGGGGATTAAATCTATGGATTACCAACGAACTTCTGCATGCAGTATGAGGTTAGATTCCCTCAAACTATTTTTGTCTACTGTGTGACTCTTAACAAGTTATTTTACAAGGCAATACTTTGCAGCTACTGTGAAACTGACCGAGACCTACTCAGTTGTTTCCTTGACTCCATACTTATTAAGTACCTATGAGCCAATAAAACACCCTAGCAAAGGTGTAATTAATTTACCCGTGCTGACAGAACTTTAATGTCATCATATAAGTTTTACTCTTATGAGCACCATCACCAAACATTGCCACATAGTTTGTATAAAGTACAAGTGACCCAGTTCCCTGTGATATTAATATAACACTGCACATTCTTACCAAACATTGCCACATAGTTTGTATAAAGTACAAGTGACCCAGTTCCCTGTGATATTAATATAACACTGCACATTCTTACCAAACATTGCCACATAGTTTGTATAAAGTACAAGTGACCCAGTTCCTGTGATATTAATATAACACTGCACATTCTTACCAAACATTGCCACATAGTTTGTATAAAGTACAAGTGACCCAGTTCCCTGTGATATTAATATAACACTGCACATTCTTACCAAACATTGCCACATAGTTTGTATAAAGTACAAGTGACCCAGTTCCCTGTGATATTAATATAACACTGCACATTCTTACCAAACATTGCCACATAGTTTGTATAAAGTACAAGTGACCCAGTTCCCTGTGATATTAATATAACACTGCACATTCTTACCAAACATTGCCACATAGTTTGTATAAAGTACAAGTGACCCAGTTCCTGTGATATTAATATAACACTGCACATTCTTACCAAACATTGCCACATAGTTTGTATAAAGTACAAGTGACCCAGTTCCCTGTGATATTAATATAACACTGCACATTCTTACCAAACATTGCCACATAGTTTGTATAAAGTACAAGTGACCCAGTTCCCTGTGATATTAATATAACACTGCACATTCTTACCAAACATTGCCACATAGTTTGTATAAAGTACAAGTGACCCAGTTCCCTGTGATATTAATATAACACTGCACATTCTTACCAAACATTGCCACATAGTTTGTATAAAGTACAAGTGACCCAGTTCCCTGTGATATTAATATAACACTGCACATTCTTACCAAACATTGCCACATAGTTTGTATAAAGTACAAGTGACCCAGTTCCCTGTGATATTAATATAACACTGCACATTCTTACCAAACATTGCCACATAGTTTGTATAAAGTACAAGTGACCCAGTTCCCTGTGATATTAATATAACACTGCACATTCTTACCAAACATTGCCACATAGTTTGTATAAAGTACAAGTGACCCAGTTCCCTGTGATATTAATATAACACTGCACATTCTTACCAAACATTGCCACATAGTTTGTATAAAGTACAAGTGACCCAGTTCCCTGTGATATTAATATAACACTGCACATTCTTACCAAACATTGCCACATAGTTTGTATAAAGTACAAGTGACCCAGTTCCCTGTGATATTAATATAACACTGCACATTCTTACCAAACATTGCCACATAGTTTGTATAAAGTACAAGTGACCCAGTTCCCTGTGATATTAATATAACACTGCACATTCTTACCAAACATTGCCACATAGTTTGTATAAAGTACAAGTGACCCAGTTCCCTGTGATATTAATATAACACTGCACATTCTTACCAAACATTGCCACATAGTTTGTATAAAGTACAAGTGACCCAGTTCCCTGTGATATTAATATAACACTGCACATTCTTACCAAACATTGCCACATAGTTTGTATAAAGTACAAGTGACCCAGTTCCCTGTGATATTAATATAACACTGCACATTCTTACCAAACATTGCCACATAGTTTGTATAAAGTACAAGTGACCCAGTTCCCTGTGATATTAATATAACACTGCACATTCTTACCAAACATTGCCACATAGTTTGTATAAAGTACAAGTGACCCAGTTCCCTGTGATATTAATATAACACTGCACATTCTTACCAAACATTGCCACATAGTTTGTATAAAGTACAAGTGACCCAGTTCCCTGTGATATTAATATAACACTGCACATTCTTACCAAACATTGCCACATAGTTTGTATAAAGTACAAGTGACCCAGTTCCTGTGATATTAATATAACACTGCACATTCTTACCAAACATTGCCACATAGTTTGTATAAAGTACAAGTGACCCAGTTCCCTGTGATATTAATATAACACTGCACATTCTTACCAAACATTGCCACATAGTTTGTATAAAGTACAAGTGACCCAGTTCCCTGTGATATTAATATAACACTGCACATTCTTACCAAACATTGCCACATAGTTTGTATAAAGTACAAGTGACCCAGTTCCTGTGATATTAATATAACACTGCACATTCTTACCAAACATTGCCACATAGTTTGTATAAAGTACAAGTGACCCAGTTCCCTGTGATATTAATATAACACTGCACATTCTTACCAAACATTGCCACATAGTTTGTATAAAGTACAAGTGACCCAGTTCCCTGTGATATTAATATAACACTGCACATTCTTACCAAACATTGCCACATAGTTTGTATAAAGTACAAGTGACCCAGTTCCCTGTGATATTAATATAACACTGCACATTCTTACCAAACATTGCCACATAGTTTGTATAAAGTACAAGTGACCCAGTTCCCTGTGATATTAATATAACACTGCACATTCTTACCAAACATTGCCACATAGTTTGTATAAAGTACAAGTGACCCAGTTCCCTGTGATATTAATATAACACTGCACATTCTTACCAAACATTGCCACATAGTTTGTATAAAGTACAAGTGACCCAGTTCCCTGTGATATTAATATAACACTGCACATTCTTACCAAACATTGCCACATAGTTTGTATAAAGTACAAGTGACCCAGTTCCCTGTGATATTAATATAACACTGCACATTCTTACCAAACATTGCCACATAGTTTGTATAAAGTACAAGTGACCCAGTTCCCTGTGATATTAATATAACACTGCACATTCTTACCAAACATTGCCACATAGTTTGTATAAAGTACAAGTGACCCAGTTCCTGTGATATTAATATAACACTGCACATTCTTACCAAACATTGCCACATAGTTTGTATAAAGTACAAGTGACCCAGTTCCCTGTGATATTAATATAACACTGCACATTCTTACCAAACATTGCCACATAGTTTGTATAAAGTACAAGTGACCCAGTTCCCTGTGATATTAATATAACACTGCACATTCTTACCAAACATTGCCACATAGTTTGTATAAAGTACAAGTGACCCAGTTCCCTGTGATATTAATATAACACTGCACATTCTTACCAAACATTGCCACATAGTTTGTATAAAGTACAAGTGACCCAGTTCCTGTGATATTAATATAACACTGCACATTCTTACCAAACATTGCCACATAGTTTGTATAAAGTACAAGTGACCCAGTTCCCTGTGATATTAATATAACACTGCACATTCTTACCAAACATTGCCACATAGTTTGTATAAAGTACAAGTGACCCAGTTCCCTGTGATATTAATATAACACTGCACATTCTTACCAAACATTGCCACATAGTTTGTATAAAGTACAAGTGACCCAGTTCCCTGTGATATTAATATAACACTGCACATTCTTACCAAACATTGCCACATAGTTTGTATAAAGTACAAGTGACCCAGTTCCCTGTGATATTAATATAACACTGCACATTCTTACCAAACATTGCCACATAGTTTGTATAAAGTACAAGTGACCCAGTTCCCTGTGATATTAATATAACACTGCACATTCTTACCAAACATTGCCACATAGTTTGTATAAAGTACAAGTGACCCAGTTCCCTGTGATATTAATATAACACTGCACATTCTTACCAAACATTGCCACATAGTTTGTATAAAGTACAAGTGACCCAGTTCCCTGTGATATTAATATAACACTGCACATTCTTACCAAACATTGCCACATAGTTTGTATAAAGTACAAGTGACCCAGTTCCCTGTGATATTAATATAACACTGCACATTCTTACCAAACATTGCCACATAGTTTGTATAAAGTACAAGTGACCCAGTTCCCTGTGATATTAATATAACACTGCACATTCTTACCAAACATTGCCACATAGTTTGTATAAAGTACAAGTGACCCAGTTCCCTGTGATATTAATATAACACTGCACATTCTTACCAAACATTGCCACATAGTTTGTATAAAGTACAAGTGACCCAGTTCCCTGTGATATTAATATAACACTGCACATTCTTACCAAACATTGCCACATAGTTTGTATAAAGTACAAGTGACCCAGTTCCCTGTGATATTAATATAACACTGCACATTCTTACCAAACATTGCCACATAGTTTGTATAAAGTACAAGTGACCCAGTTCCCTGTGATATTAATATAACACTGCACATTCTTACCAAACATTGCCACATAGTTTGTATAAAGTACAAGTGACCCAGTTCCCTGTGATATTAATATAACACTGCACATTCTTACCAAACATTGCCACATAGTTTGTATAAAGTACAAGTGACCCAGTTCCCTGTGATATTAATATAACACTGCACATTCTTACCAAACATTGCCACATAGTTTGTATAAAGTACAAGTGACCCAGTTCCCTGTGATATTAATATAACACTGCACATTCTTACCAAACATTGCCACATAGTTTGTATAAAGTACAAGTGACCCAGTTCCCTGTGATATTAATATAACACTGCACATTCTTACCAAACATTGCCACATAGTTTGTATAAAGTACAAGTGACCCAGTTCCTGTGATATTAATATAACACTGCACATTCTTACCAAACATTGCCACATAGTTTGTATAAAGTACAAGTGACCCAGTTCCCTGTGATATTAATATAACACTGCACATTCTTACCAAACATTGCCACATAGTTTGTATAAAGTACAAGTGACCCAGTTCCCTGTGATATTAATATAACACTGCACATTCTTACCAAACATTGCCACATAGTTTGTATAAAGTACAAGTGACCCAGTTCCCTGTGATATTAATATAACACTGCACATTCTTACCAAACATTGCCACATAGTTTGTATAAAGTACAAGTGACCCAGTTCCCTGTGATATTAATATAACACTGCACATTCTTACCAAACATTGCCACATAGTTTGTATAAAGTACAAGTGACCCAGTTCCCTGTGATATTAATATAACACTGCACATTCTTACCAAACATTGCCACATAGTTTGTATAAAGTACAAGTGACCCAGTTCCCTGTGATATTAATATAACACTGCACATTCTTACCAAACATTGCCACATAGTTTGTATAAAGTACAAGTGACCCAGTTCCCTGTGATATTAATATAACACTGCACATTCTTACCAAACATTGCCACATAGTTTGTATAAAGTACAAGTGACCCAGTTCCCTGTGATATTAATATAACACTGCACATTCTTACCAAACATTGCCACATAGTTTGTATAAAGTACAAGTGACCCAGTTCCCTGTGATATTAATATAACACTGCACATTCTTACCAAACATTGCCACATAGTTTGTATAAAGTACAAGTGACCCAGTTCCCTGTGATATTAATATAACACTGCACATTCTTACCAAACATTGCCACATAGTTTGTATAAAGTACAAGTGACCCAGTTCCTGTGATATTAATATAACACTGCACATTCTTACCAAACATTGCCACATAGTTTGTATAAAGTACAAGTGACCCAGTTCCCTGTGATATTAATATAACACTGCACATTCTTACCAAACATTGCCACATAGTTTGTATAAAGTACAAGTGACCCAGTTCCCTGTGATATTAATATAACACTGCACATTCTTACCAAACATTGCCACATAGTTTGTATAAAGTACAAGTGACCCAGTTCCCTGTGATATTAATATAACACTGCACATTCTTACCAAACATTGCCACATAGTTTGTATAAAGTACAAGTGACCCAGTTCCCTGTGATATTAATATAACACTGCACATTCTTACCAAACATTGCCACATAGTTTGTATAAAGTACAAGTGACCCAGTTCCCTGTGATATTAATATAACACTGCACATTCTTACCAAACATTGCCACATAGTTTGTATAAAGTACAAGTGACCCAGTTCCCTGTGATATTAATATAACACTGCACATTCTTACCAAACATTGCCACATAGTTTGTATAAAGTACAAGTGACCCAGTTCCCTGTGATATTAATATAACACTGCACATTCTTACCAAACATTGCCACATAGTTTGTATAAAGTACAAGTGACCCAGTTCCTGTGATATTAATATAACACTGCACATTCTTACCAAACATTGCCACATAGTTTGTATAAAGTACAAGTGACCCAGTTCCCTGTGATATTAATATAACACTGCACATTCTTACCAAACATTGCCACATAGTTTGTATAAAGTACAAGTGACCCAGTTCCTGTGATATTAATATAACACTGCACATTCTTACCAAACATTGCCACATAGTTTGTATAAAGTACAAGTGACCCAGTTCCCTGTGATATTAATATAACACTGCACATTCTTACCAAACATTGCCACATAGTTTGTATAAAGTACAAGTGACCCAGTTCCCTGTGATATTAATATAACACTGCACATTCTTACCAAACATTGCCACATAGTTTGTATAAAGTACAAGTGACCCAGTTCCCTGTGATATTAATATAACACTGCACATTCTTACCAAACATTGCCACATAGTTTGTATAAAGTACAAGTGACCCAGTTCCCTGTGATATTAATATAACACTGCACATTCTTACCAAACATTGCCACATAGTTTGTATAAAGTACAAGTGACCCAGTTCCTGTGATATTAATATAACACTGCACATTCTTACCAAACATTGCCACATAGTTTGTATAAAGTACAAGTGACCCAGTTCCCTGTGATATTAATATAACACTGCACATTCTTACCAAACATTGCCACATAGTTTGTATAAAGTACAAGTGACCCAGTTCCCTGTGATATTAATATAACACTGCACATTCTTACCAAACATTGCCACATAGTTTGTATAAAGTACAAGTGACCCAGTTCCCTGTGATATTAATATAACACTGCACATTCTTACCAAACATTGCCACATAGTTTGTATAAAGTACAAGTGACCCAGTTCCCTGTGATATTAATATAACACTGCACATTCTTACCAAACATTGCCACATAGTTTGTATAAAGTACAAGTGACCCAGTTCCCTGTGATATTAATATAACACTGCACATTCTTACCAAACATTGCCACATAGTTTGTATAAAGTACAAGTGACCCAGTTCCCTGTGATATTAATATAACACTGCACATTCTTACCAAACATTGCCACATAGTTTGTATAAAGTACAAGTGACCCAGTTCCCTGTGATATTAATATAACACTGCACATTCTTACCAAACATTGCCACATAGTTTGTATAAAGTACAAGTGACCCAGTTCCCTGTGATATTAATATAACACTGCACATTCTTACCAAACATTGCCACATAGTTTGTATAAAGTACAAGTGACCCAGTTCCCTGTGATATTAATATAACACTGCACATTCTTACCAAACATTGCCACATAGTTTGTATAAAGTACAAGTGACCCAGTTCCCTGTGATATTAATATAACACTGCACATTCTTACCAAACATTGCCACATAGTTTGTATAAAGTACAAGTGACCCAGTTCCCTGTGATATTAATATAACACTGCACATTCTTACCAAACATTGCCACATAGTTTGTATAAAGTACAAGTGACCCAGTTCCCTGTGATATTAATATAACACTGCACATTCTTACCAAACATTGCCACATAGTTTGTATAAAGTACAAGTGACCCAGTTCCCTGTGATATTAATATAACACTGCACATTCTTACCAAACATTGCCACATAGTTTGTATAAAGTACAAGTGACCCAGTTCCCTGTGATATTAATATAACACTGCACATTCTTACCAAACATTGCCACATAGTTTGTATAAAGTACAAGTGACCCAGTTCCTGTGATATTAATATAACACTGCACATTCTTACCAAACATTGCCACATAGTTTGTATAAAGTACAAGTGACCCAGTTCCCTGTGATATTAATATAACACTGCACATTCTTACCAAACATTGCCACATAGTTTGTATAAAGTACAAGTGACCCAGTTCCCTGTGATATTAATATAACACTGCACATTCTTACCAAACATTGCCACATAGTTTGTATAAAGTACAAGTGACCCAGTTCCCTGTGATATTAATATAACACTGCACATTCTTACCAAACATTGCCACATAGTTTGTATAAAGTACAAGTGACCCAGTTCCCTGTGATATTAATATAACACTGCACATTCTTACCAAACATTGCCACATAGTTTGTATAAAGTACAAGTGACCCAGTTCCCTGTGATATTAATATAACACTGCACATTCTTACCAAACATTGCCACATAGTTTGTATAAAGTACAAGTGACCCAGTTCCTGTGATATTAATATAACACTGCACATTCTTACCAAACATTGCCACATAGTTTGTATAAAGTACAAGTGACCCAGTTCCCTGTGATATTAATATAACACTGCACATTCTTACCAAACATTGCCACATAGTTTGTATAAAGTACAAGTGACCCAGTTCCCTGTGATATTAATATAACACTGCACATTCTTACCAAACATTGCCACATAGTTTGTATAAAGTACAAGTGACCCAGTTCCCTGTGATATTAATATAACACTGCACATTCTTACCAAACATTGCCACATAGTTTGTATAAAGTACAAGTGACCCAGTTCCCTGTGATATTAATATAACACTGCACATTCTTACCAAACATTGCCACATAGTTTGTATAAAGTACAAGTGACCCAGTTCCCTGTGATATTAATATAACACTGCACATTCTTACCAAACATTGCCACATAGTTTGTATAAAGTACAAGTGACCCAGTTCCCTGTGATATTAATATAACACTGCACATTCTTACCAAACATTGCCACATAGTTTGTATAAAGTACAAGTGACCCAGTTCCCTGTGATATTAATATAACACTGCACATTCTTACCAAACATTGCCACATAGTTTGTATAAAGTACAAGTGACCCAGTTCCCTGTGATATTAATATAACACTGCACATTCTTACCAAACATTGCCACATAGTTTGTATAAAGTACAAGTGACCCAGTTCCCTGTGATATTAATATAACACTGCACATTCTTACCAAACATTGCCACATAGTTTGTATAAAGTACAAGTGACCCAGTTCCCTGTGATATTAATATAACACTGCACATTCTTACCAAACATTGCCACATAGTTTGTATAAAGTACAAGTGACCCAGTTCCCTGTGATATTAATATAACACTGCACATTCTTACCAAACATTGCCACATAGTTTGTATAAAGTACAAGTGACCCAGTTCCCTGTGATATTAATATAACACTGCACATTCTTACCAAACATTGCCACATAGTTTGTATAAAGTACAAGTGACCCAGTTCCTGTGATATTAATATAACACTGCACATTCTTACCAAACATTGCCACATAGTTTGTATAAAGTACAAGTGACCCAGTTCCTGTGATATTAATATAACACTGCACATTCTTACCAAACATTGCCACATAGTTTGTATAAAGTACAAGTGACCCAGTTCCCTGTGATATTAATATAACACTGCACATTCTTACCAAACATTGCCACATAGTTTGTATAAAGTACAAGTGACCCAGTTCCCTGTGATATTAATATAACACTGCACATTCTTACCAAACATTGCCACATAGTTTGTATAAAGTACAAGTGACCCAGTTCCCTGTGATATTAATATAACACTGCACATTCTTACCAAACATTGCCACATAGTTTGTATAAAGTACAAGTGACCCAGTTCCTGTGATATTAATATAACACTGCACATTCTTACCAAACATTGCCACATAGTTTGTATAAAGTACAAGTGACCCAGTTCCCTGTGATATTAATATAACACTGCACATTCTTACCAAACATTGCCACATAGTTTGTATAAAGTACAAGTGACCCAGTTCCCTGTGATATTAATATAACACTGCACATTCTTACCAAACATTGCCACATAGTTTGTATAAAGTACAAGTGACCCAGTTCCCTGTGATATTAATATAACACTGCACATTCTTACCAAACATTGCCACATAGTTTGTATAAAGTACAAGTGACCCAGTTCCCTGTGATATTAATATAACACTGCACATTCTTACCAAACATTGCCACATAGTTTGTATAAAGTACAAGTGACCCAGTTCCCTGTGATATTAATATAACACTGCACATTCTTACCAAACATTGCCACATAGTTTGTATAAAGTACAAGTGACCCAGTTCCTGTGATATTAATATAACACTGCACATTCTTACCAAACATTGCCACATAGTTTGTATAAAGTACAAGTGACCCAGTTCCCTGTGATATTAATATAACACTGCACATTCTTACCAAACATTGCCACATAGTTTGTATAAAGTACAAGTGACCCAGTTCCCTGTGATATTAATATAACACTGCACATTCTTACCAAACATTGCCACATAGTTTGTATAAAGTACAAGTGACCCAGTTCCCTGTGATATTAATATAACACTGCACATTCTTACCAAACATTGCCACATAGTTTGTATAAAGTACAAGTGACCCAGTTCCCTGTGATATTAATATAACACTGCACATTCTTACCAAACATTGCCACATAGTTTGTATAAAGTACAAGTGACCCAGTTCCCTGTGATATTAATATAACACTGCACATTCTTACCAAACATTGCCACATAGTTTGTATAAAGTACAAGTGACCCAGTTCCTGTGATATTAATATAACACTGCACATTCTTACCAAACATTGCCACATAGTTTGTATAAAGTACAAGTGACCCAGTTCCCTGTGATATTAATATAACACTGCACATTCTTACCAAACATTGCCACATAGTTTGTATAAAGTACAAGTGACCCAGTTCCCTGTGATATTAATATAACACTGCACATTCTTACCAAACATTGCCACATAGTTTGTATAAAGTACAAGTGACCCAGTTCCCTGTGATATTAATATAACACTGCACATTCTTACCAAACATTGCCACATAGTTTGTATAAAGTACAAGTGACCCAGTTCCCTGTGATATTAATATAACACTGCACATTCTTACCAAACATTGCCACATAGTTTGTATAAAGTACAAGTGACCCAGTTCCCTGTGATATTAATATAACACTGCACATTCTTACCAAACATTGCCACATAGTTTGTATAAAGTACAAGTGACCCAGTTCCCTGTGATATTAATATAACACTGCACATTCTTACCAAACATTGCCACATAGTTTGTATAAAGTACAAGTGACCCAGTTCCCTGTGATATTAATATAACACTGCACATTCTTACCAAACATTGCCACATAGTTTGTATAAAGTACAAGTGACCCAGTTCCCTGTGATATTAATATAACACTGCACATTCTTACCAAACATTGCCACATAGTT
Organism: Protopterus annectens; assembly: GCF_019279795.1. NCBI lineage: Eukaryota > Metazoa > Chordata > Ceratodontiformes > Protopteridae > Protopterus > Protopterus annectens. The sequence continues at coordinate 1,408,921,698 of NC_056745.1, forward strand.
TGTATAAAGTACAAGTGACCCAGTTCCCTGTGATATTAATATAACACTGCACATTCTTACCAAACATTGCCACATAGTTTGTATAAAGTACAAGTGACCCAGTTCCCTGTGATATTAATATAACACTGCACATTCTTACCAAACATTGCCACATAGTTTGTATAAAGTACAAGTGACCCAGTTCCCTGTGATATTAATATAACACTGCACATTCTTACCAAACATTGCCACATAGTTTGTATAAAGTACAAGTGACCCAGTTCCTGTGATATTAATATAACACTGCACATTCTTACCAAACATTGCCACATAGTTTGTATAAAGTACAAGTGACCCAGTTCCTGTGATATTAATATAACACTGCACATTCTTACCAAACATTGCCACATAGTTTGTATAAAGTACAAGTGACCCAGTTCCCTGTGATATTAATATAACACTGCACATTCTTACCAAACATTGCCACATAGTTTGTATAAAGTACAAGTGACCCAGTTCCCTGTGATATTAATATAACACTGCACATTCTTACCAAACATTGCCACATAGTTTGTATAAAGTACAAGTGACCCAGTTCCCTGTGATATTAATATAACACTGCACATTCTTACCAAACATTGCCACATAGTTTGTATAAAGTACAAGTGACCCAGTTCCCTGTGATATTAATATAACACTGCACATTCTTACCAAACATTGCCACATAGTTTGTATAAAGTACAAGTGACCCAGTTCCCTGTGATATTAATATAACACTGCACATTCTTACCAAACATTGCCACATAGTTTGTATAAAGTACAAGTGACCCAGTTCCCTGTGATATTAATATAACACTGCACATTCTTACCAAACATTGCCACATAGTTTGTATAAAGTACAAGTGACCCAGTTCCCTGTGATATTAATATAACACTGCACATTCTTACCAAACATTGCCACATAGTTTGTATAAAGTACAAGTGACCCAGTTCCCTGTGATATTAATATAACACTGCACATTCTTACCAAACATTGCCACATAGTTTGTATAAAGTACAAGTGACCCAGTTCCCTGTGATATTAATATAACACTGCACATTCTTACCAAACATTGCCACATAGTTTGTATAAAGTACAAGTGACCCAGTTCCCTGTGATATTAATATAACACTGCACATTCTTACCAAACATTGCCACATAGTTTGTATAAAGTACAAGTGACCCAGTTCCCTGTGATATTAATATAACACTGCACATTCTTACCAAACATTGCCACATAGTTTGTATAAAGTACAAGTGACCCAGTTCCCTGTGATATTAATATAACACTGCACATTCTTACCAAACATTGCCACATAGTTTGTATAAAGTACAAGTGACCCAGTTCCCTGTGATATTAATATAACACTGCACATTCTTACCAAACATTGCCACATAGTTTGTATAAAGTACAAGTGACCCAGTTCCCTGTGATATTAATATAACACTGCACATTCTTACCAAACATTGCCACATAGTTTGTATAAAGTACAAGTGACCCAGTTCCCTGTGATATTAATATAACACTGCACATTCTTACCAAACATTGCCACATAGTTTGTATAAAGTACAAGTGACCCAGTTCCCTGTGATATTAATATAACACTGCACATTCTTACCAAACATTGCCACATAGTTTGTATAAAGTACAAGTGACCCAGTTCCCTGTGATATTAATATAACACTGCACATTCTTACCAAACATTGCCACATAGTTTGTATAAAGTACAAGTGACCCAGTTCCCTGTGATATTAATATAACACTGCACATTCTTACCAAACATTGCCACATAGTTTGTATAAAGTACAAGTGACCCAGTTCCTGTGATATTAATATAACACTGCACATTCTTACCAAACATTGCCACATAGTTTGTATAAAGTACAAGTGACCCAGTTCCCTGTGATATTAATATAACACTGCACATTCTTACCAAACATTGCCACATAGTTTGTATAAAGTACAAGTGACCCAGTTCCCTGTGATATTAATATAACACTGCACATTCTTACCAAACATTGCCACATAGTTTGTATAAAGTACAAGTGACCCAGTTCCCTGTGATATTAATATAACACTGCACATTCTTACCAAACATTGCCACATAGTTTGTATAAAGTACAAGTGACCCAGTTCCCTGTGATATTAATATAACACTGCACATTCTTACCAAACATTGCCACATAGTTTGTATAAAGTACAAGTGACCCAATTCCCTGTGAAATTAATATAACACGGCACATTGCGGCACACAGCGTGCGGAGCTTACACTTAGCCACTGGAGCCTGCTTTTGTTACTTTTATTGTTATGCCGTCTTGATAATGAGACTTTAACTATTGCAGTACTGTATTGTAGTGTGCTTTGTTATGTGTAGTTTGTATGTTTTCATCACCAGCTAGAAACGCCTATCTCAGCTTAGCGTTTGCACGTGGTGACTATCTCACAGCTGTTTTTTTACATTTTTTACTTTCGTTTTGCCTGATCTTACTCACCGGCTGCAGATGCTGATAACATAGAGTGCTCTGCTTGCGGAGTTAACTCTCAGCCTTTGTAGTTGCTTTTCTTATTTTTATTTCATGTTGTCTTGATAATGTAACTTTAACTATTGATCTGGGTTATCTAGCTTATCGGCTACAAATGCTGACTGTATAATGCGCTAGTATTGTGGAGCCTTAAAGAAGCATTTGGTAGCTAGTTTCTTGCCTTCATTGTGAGTTACTAGTTATTGTGAATTACTTTGTTGCCTGTATAACTGTGTAATACGCTAGTATTTACGAGTTACGAGTTATGGTGAATATTTTGTTGCCATTTGAAAAGTCTAGCTCACTGGCTACTGACGCTGACTGAACGAGAGAAGAGCGATAGCATTATGGGGTCATTATTTAGCAATTAGGAGCTAGTCTTTCTTACCTACTCTACCTGGTTGTATCATTGCTACGCTTATTTTTTGTAGTCTAGCCACTTTTGCACACTGGATGCGAACGCTGAATTTAAAGAGCGTTCTGCTAGTGGAGTCTTCTTTCAGCTGTTATGAGCAAGGTTTACGGTAGTGCAATACGCATAGCTGATACATTAACAGTAATAGATTTTATCTACAGGTCTAACCCATAAAACTGAGCTGATGCTAAATCTAGTTTCAATGCTACAGTAACCAATTAGTGTGTATTGATTACTGCTCAGTCACTTAGGTTCTACTCGCTGTCCCTGTAAACTGCTCTGTGAGGCTTATTATTTTCCTAACTCCTGTTTTACATGTTGATAGACCCCTACGTCCTTTGTGCTACTATATCTAACTTTACTTAGCAAACCTGTGCAACCTTAAAAAGTATACTTTGGATGTTAACTGTGGATAACCTGTTTTTGTGATGCATTTTGAACTTGGTAGAGTTTTTTGTCTTAGGCTCACTATACTGCATTATCCTACTAATTAATTGCTAACCTGTGATATCACTAGTTTAATATCATGTTGCTATAACTTGTATCTGATATAACTTATCATATTGTGATATAATCTAACATTCTTTCATCTCTGCCTTCTACCTATATATTATCTAGTACTGTTATTACTGTAAGCTAATGCACACTTGTCTCTTGTCTGCCTTCTACATAACATTTCACTTAGTTACATAATTTGTTTTTACTTTCTCCCTTGCATATTCCAGCTTGTGATCCAGCCCATCCTGCTCTACCCTACTGAATTTTGATCCCTACTCGAAGGTCACAATACAGAAGCCTCAACTAAGGACATTCTTATCAAGTTTTAAAACTACCTTCGTTTCCCAGCAAGGAACTTGTCCTGGAAGTATGTGTTACTCCTAACCTTGTAATACTTCAGGTAGTAGATACCTACTGGTAGGTCGCAGTGTGCCTCCCTGCCAGGTTAGCCTGCAGCCAATACTCCCCTACCCACCCCTTTGGTGTCCTGTGAACAACCCTCCCCTCCCTATCTATTTCTATACTTCACTATCTCACTGTCAGCTTCCTCCTTCTTACTGATACTAAGACTGTGTTTCATTCTAGATAACTGCCTTTCAGCTGCCTCCCTCTTACTGATACTACGACTGTGTTGCTTTTTCCCTAACTGCCCACCAACTGGCACTCCACAATCTTCCTACTGTCTCTTATACTCCTGCCACTCTCCTCCTCGTCTCACCTACCTTGCTCCATTGCACCTCTTCTGCAACCCTCTCCCTTACTATCTCTCATTTGACTGCCTATCCACATTTTGTCTTCCACTTAGCTAACACCCATCTCAATCCTTCACACAACCTACTATCCTATCCAACTGTAATCCCTCCAAATCCATACCCATAACTGTACTTCTCAGACTATTTTTCCACCTACTACACATCTCAGTAAACTTACCTTCTGCTCTCTCTCTTTCTGATTGTTTTTTCACCACTCTTTCTCCTTCTGTGGGCTCTTCCCGCTCCGTTCGCCCTACGGGCTCACTCCGCTCCCCTACCCTGCCCCCAATTCCCACCCGCCCCCAGTGGTCCTACTTTTATACCTCATATTGACACACCCCTCCCCAATCAGGTATAATCCCTCTTTGCCAACCCCTCCCTCTTATCTCATACCACACCCAACTTTCTCAGAACCCTCCTCCACACTACCTCTTAAAGTATTTAACACTACTTTCCTTTCTTCTTCCTTCTATTTTCCTTTATCTCTATCGGTTTCCCTAACCTACACTATGTGGACATTATCTCTCCCAATATACTTTCAAATAACTATCTGTTTAACACTCTTACCTCCTCTTGTGATTACTCATCTCCTAACCTCCTATGAACACCCACTCCCCTCTACTCTTGTGCTTCCTCTAAGCACACCTCTACACCTAACTCACCTTCTACACTAACCACATTAAATCTTCCTACCATACCTAACTACATATCTACCAAACACCACAAACTTGCTTACCCTAAGCTAAGTAAACAAAGAAATAAAAAATATATTGACATCCTACATAAACAGTCCCAGCTCCAATATTTCTTATTGTTTCAATCACTATTGGATGGGGACATTCACCCTAACCCTGGCCCAAATAGCACAACCACTAATAGTTATATTAAACAAGACAAATATTCTCCTACATCATCAAACACTTATACCAACTCTCTCACCATAGCTCATCTTAATATACGTAGCATTTGTAACAAGATCTCTCAACTCCATGCCCTTTTAGATGTTCACCATTTTGATATCTTATGTTTATCCGAAACTTGGCTAAAACCTACCATTAAGGATAATGAAATTACCCCTCCTGGGTATAATATCTTTAGACTGGACCGTAAAACCAAAAAGGGAGGTGGCATAGCAATTCTGTACAAAGCACAACTACAAATTAGTATTATAAATCTTAACCTTACTCAGGACAATAATGCAGAAGTAATCAGCTCAAAACTTCAAATCAACCCTAATAAAGCTATTAACATAATTTGTGTATATCTCCCCCCAGGAAATAACACTAACACTCTAGAATGCATCCTGAGCTTGCTGTCAAACAACCTCCCCCAAGAAACAGTAGTTCTAGGTTACTTTAACATTGATTGGAATTCTTTTAATAGTATAAACCCTACATCCCACATAAACCTATATGGCTTCTCTCAACTCATTAACTGTCCAACCAGAACTGATAAATCCAACAACCATGAATCTATTCTAGACTGGATTCTGATTAATACTCCCCAACAAACCTACCAGTCCGGTACCCTTCCAGATGATCTAAGCGACCATTCTTTAACTTATATCATTAGACACAAAATCAACCTAACCTTACCTGCCACACTTAGAACACTAAGAACAAAAAAGACTTTTAACTCAGAACATTTTCTAGCTGATCTAAAATATTGTAATTGGTCCTCATTGAAATATCTTCCCTTAATGAAGCAGTAGATTACTTTAACTCTACATTCTTATCAATTCTAGACCAACATGCCCCAACTCGTACCATCAGAACCAAATCAAAAGTAGCACCCTGGCTAACTAATAATACTAGGCATCAAATCATTATTAGAAATAAATCATGGTCAAAATGGCGCACCACTAAAAATCAAACTGATCGTCAAAAATTTAGAGAGCTTAGAAACAGCACTAAAAGAGCTATCCTGACAGACAAAAAAACTATTACCTTCAGCTGCAGAACATCACTAATAAGGAACCTAAACAATTCTGGGCCAGTATTAATAATCTTCTGTCTCCAGGTCACTCCATTACACCTAATCCCCAGGACTCTAACCCAGAAAACCCTAAACAAACAGCAAATGACTTCAACTCATTCTTCACAAACACTATCCAAACACTAGCTAGTCATCTATCTCCTGATACCTCAAATCTTCCTCCATCCACATTAAATCCACCTCCTACACTCCAATTACAACCAGTCTCTACCTCCTTTATCACATCATTGCTCCTAAAGTTAAAACCCACCACTCCCTCTGCAGACAAACTGCCTGCAGAATTCTTACAGATAGGTGCCAAAGCCTTAGCCTACCCTATTTCCATCCTGATCAATAGATCTATAAAGGAAGGAATCTTCCCCTCTATCTGGAAAATATCTCATATCATCCCACTACATAAAGGAGGAAACTCTAATGATTTCTCTAACTTTCGTCCAATAGCTCTCCTCTCACCAATCGCAAAAATCATGGAAAAATGTATTCACAAACAAGTACTAAATCACCTTCTCAACAACAACTTACTTTCTAACTGTCAGCATGGTTTCAGACCCTCACACAGTACCACTACTGCTTTACTCTCCTTCACTAACTCCATTAACACTAACCGTAACAATAACTATCTATCTTCCTCTGTCTTCATCGACCTATCCAAAGCTTTTGATATGGTGAATCATAAACTTTACTACATATCCTACAATCACTGGCTCTTGATCATCTTGCCTTGTCCTGGTTTGCATCTTACCTAGAAAATCGTCAGCAGGCAGTACTTTGGAAAAACTCACATTCTAATCTTCTACCTATCTCCTTAGGTGTACCTCAAGGCTCTATCCTAGGCCCTTTGCTATTTTCTATCTTTATTAATGACCTTCAATCTGCTATCCCATATACTACCTGTATACAATATGGACGACTCAACTATAATCTGCTCTGCTAACTCTCATACAGAACTCCAGTCACTTACTCAAAAGCTTTCAGTGCTGTAGAACAATGGTTCTCTTACCGCTGTCTACCCTCAACCCCAAGAAAACAAAACTATTACTTTTTCACCTACTGTAAATCTACTCCACCTTACTTTACTCTTACATCCACTGACGGAACACTCATCTCTCCTGACTTGACCACAAAACTATTAGGGATAACTATTGATAATAACCTCAACTTTGACTCTCACATCAACAACACCATAAAATTAGTTAATAAAAAATAGGATCCCTTTACAGAATCAAACCTTTCCTAACACCCACAGCAAGGTCCACCATTGCTAGATCTCACCTAATCTCCACTCTTCTCTATGCTTCCCCCATTTACACTAATCTTTCCACAAACAACATGAAGAAACTAGAAACATCCTATCATAACATAGCTCGATTCGCTATTGGATCTCCTTTTAGAACTCATCACTGCTTGAACCTAAAAGAACTAGGCTGGATTGAACTTCCTAACCAACTTGTACTTCAACAGATCTTAATTGCTTATAAGATTCTATATCAGCCAACCAACACACCAACACTTACTAGCCTTATTTCTCCATACAACAACCTGCAACAACTACGTTCCTCAAATAAACTTCTGATTAATATTACCAAACCTAACAATAATGCAGGTGTCAGTTTATTCTCCAACTCTGTTGGAAAAACATGGAATAAACTACCCTCTGATATCACTTCTTTAACCTCTTTCCAACTTTTCAAATATCAACTAAAGATTTATCTCAATAAACACTGGCTTTGCTCCTGCACTAATCCAGACTAATGCCAACTCTTCTCTCTTCCATTACCCTTGTTAACAACCCTTGTTAACAAAAAAAAAAAAAAAAAACTTTATTTTTTATATTATCTGGTTAACTTGCTATGATACCAAAGACAGAAATAAGCAGCCAAACTGTTAAAATAAAACAAAATGAACCAGGAATCCAGGAATCCAGGACGCCAAAAAGGAACACCAGTATAAGCAAAATAACACCAGTGTTAGCCAAAAATATATGAAACCATTTATTGGAAACAAGAGGTTTTAGCGCTTTCATCTCCTGATAGAGACTTCTTCAGAAACAATGAATAGATTTTAATTACACTCTTAAATAGTACTTAATACATGATGTCACACCTTTAATTGAAGTCTGTTTAAAGAAACATACCCTTGTTAATAACACCTTAAATCATTGAATTTATGTCAATACAAATAATGTTAGCTCCAAAAATACACAAATAATAATATAAAATAAAATGAAATAAATATTTGATGAAAAATGGTACAAAGGATATAAATAAACATTTTAGATAGATTTAAAAACTCATGAATGAACTCATGTGTATACCATAAAATTAATTCCATTAATGTTTTATAGACTTGATTATAAAAATATGTATTGGTATTAAATGTATATATATGTATATATTTATATGTATTGTATATTTTAACAATTAAATATTACCTTTTTCAAACTTTTATCAATGTTTTAATAATTGTCCCAAATCCGGACTTTGCATATTTCAAATATTGTTTGCCCTTTCAATTAATAGAGGTATCAATGACACTGTTTCATTTAATCCTGGGGGAAACATAGAAGCCAGTCTATATTGCCATTGACTCTCCTTCTTTTTTAACAAGTTTTTCCAGTCACCACCTCTGTTGTTTATTTTGACTGTATCCAAGATACCAAATGTGAATTGCCTAAATTCTGAGCAGGATATACTGTGTTTATATAAAGAATTAGTGTTCTTTTTATTCCTAATATCATTCAGATGTTCGTATATCCTGCTTTTGAATGATCTTTCAGTCTTGCCTACATAGAATTGTTGGCAAGTGTGGCATGTAGCAATATATACCACTCCCTTTGTGTTACAGTTGCCATTCTGTAAATGAACTTTACTTTTCATGACATTATTTAACATAATGGTGGGTTCAACACAAATAAATGAGCAATAATTACACATTCCACATTTTTTGGTACCTCGTTTGTTTTGGGGTGTATTGAATTTTTTATATTCTAAGAGTTGTTTCATGTTGGACCCTACTCTGTTGACAAAGTTGGGTTGATTTCCCAACTTGTTGTGCACACCGTCATTAGATCTAATGATGTTCCAATTCCTTTGGAAAATGTTCTGGATAGCCGGGGTTCTTGTATTGTATGTTAGCACACAAGTGGTTTGATAATCTTTACTGTTTGTCCTATCCAACGTGTTGCTGTCATCAAAACCTAGTAGTGGAATATATTTATTGCCCCATTGTTCATATATGTTGTTAAGAGTAGTGTTAATCAAATCCAAGGGGTACCCTCTCTCTAAGAACATTTCTCTTAACACATCAAATTCCAATTCCAAATCTGCTAACTGTGAGGTCATCCTGGCAATTCTAATAGCTTGCCCTTTTATGATACTAACTTTTTGTGACATGGGATGACAACTGTCAAAGTGTAAATAAGCGTTACAGAATGTTTTCTTCCTATATATTTTGGATTTGAACTGTCTTTTAGATGTATCTTTATATATACAAGTGTCGAGGTAGTTGATGTTCATTCTATTATACTGGAAAGTGAAGGAGAGAAAAGTGGTGCTATTGTTGATGAAATTAATGAAATGGTCAATGTCATCTTCACACCCCCCCCATAAAATGAAAATGTCATCCAGGTATCGGAGATATAATTTGATGTGGGGCCAATGTGGCCCATTAAATACAAACTGTGTTTCCCAACCTAGTAACACTAAATTAGAATATACCGGTGAACAGTTTGCACCCATAGGGACACCAGTAATTTGCTGGTAAAATTCACCCTCGAAGCTTAAAAAGTTATTTTCGAGAACTAAATTCATTAATTCACAAATAAGTAAAATTTTATCATTTTCCAAGTCAGAGTGTTGGAAAAGCACTTCTTCAAATAAGTTCATTCCTTCAGTTTTAGGAATACATGTAAAAAGATCTCTTACATCGATGGTTAAAAATATAACTTCCTCATCAAATAGATCTTGCTTAATGTTTTTCAAAAATTCCCAGGAGTCTTTTAACAAATGCGGAGTCTTTTCAACCACATGTTGTATATGAAAATCAATATATACAGAAAGTGAATGTATTTTTGATCCCTTTGCTGCCACAATAGGTCTAAAAGGAGGCCTGCAGATGTCCTTATGTATCTTTGGGATCCCAAAAAATACAGGAATTTTAGGGAATTTTGTGAAAAGGAAATCATGTTCACTGGGACTGATTCTCTCCTCTAATAGATATTCTTCCAAATAACTATTAATTCTCATGTATGAAATGTTTATTTGGTTAATGGAAGCTTGACAGTATGTGTTTTCATCTGCCAAGAGTAATTTCATTGCATTGGTATAGTCCTCACTTTTAAAAATAGCAATGCCCCCACCTTTGTCAGGAACCATGATACGAATACTGTTGTCATTTCTGAGGTTCCCTAGAAGAGTGAATTCATTTTTAGTAAGATTGTAATACTCAAACTTTTTATTCTGTTTGAATTCGTCATATAAATCTTCCAGAACCAGTTTTTCGTAAGTTTCTAACAAAGGATGTAGGGGTGGGTTGTAAATACTCCTCTTTTATTTTGTCATTATTTTCAACAAAGTTTGTATTGTTGTCTTGTAAAGGTTCAAACAGTAGCTTCAGGTTTAATTTTCTTACATATAGTTTAAGGGATTCTATGTTTTCAACAAGATCACCTGCATGAGTAGGAATAAACTTAATTCCTTTAGAAAAGAGATTAAAATAGTCCTCTGAAATAACTAGGTCTGAGTAGTTGTATATGGTATAACCATCTTTTTTAAAAATAATATTCTCTTCAGGTGTAATGTAAATATTGTCATGGTTAGGCATTAATATGCATGCATTTGATATGGATGTTGATTCCTTTTGTGGGGATAATATGTTCTGTTGTACTCCCCTTTGTTGTTGTAATGCTGTGCCAGTCTCTCTGAGCGCCTGAGGGTGGGAAAATCCCTTTCATCTAGATTGTGATTGTCCCTACCTTCTTCCACCCAGTCTTCCATAGGTTCTGTGTAATGAACCCTGGAAGTCGGTGAATATCTGGGTGAGTGTCCCACACTATCATGCCTATGTTGTTGTTTGTTTATAAATTTATTTCTATTAGGCAGGGAATAAGAAGATTTGTGATTCCTGTTTATATATGCAACATTGTCTTGATAACTTTTCTGATCCCTAATGATTTTTCTTTTTTTCTTTTGGAAAATATTAAAACATCTGTTTTCCACCCTATCCAACATTTTGAAATACATGTTACTAAAGTGGGAAAATAAAAGATCATTTCTAATGATGTTGTCCAAGCTTTGTACATGTTTTAAAACATTCTCTTTTTGTAGGTCATAATAATGTACTGTTTTGTTAAGAAACCCTAAACCAATCTCATTAAAATAGTCACAGAAATCGTTTGTGATATCCTCTGTATAATCTATACCAAAAGGGAACTTGAACAATCTAAGCCCTTGTGGCACAATCTTTAAATCAATACATTGTTTTAAGTAAGTGCTATCAATTTCCAAACTTTTTAATTTGAATAGTCTCTTCTCCAACGAAAAAATTAAATCTTTCAATGAAGCGGTGTCATAATCCTTGTCTACATGTGGAACATTTTGTACATTTGAGCTGGAATTGTCATTGGCAATAAAACAAAATTTCCTAGAAAACACTTTATCAAATCTATGAATAGCTTCTTGTTGCGAAATAGTAACTGAACGGGAGCCAGTAGTGACACCCCCATTCCTATCATTACTATCCACCGTATTGATATTCGGAAGTCTCTCTGTACTGCCTAAAGGCAAAAAAACAGTACCTGTTTTTGGTCGAACAATATTGTTCGTGTGAGAGTTATTTCCCGAATCTATAAGGATCGGTGAAGGACCCAAATCACAGCGACATCCATTAGTAGCTTCCTTTGTACCAAAAACACGATTAGAGTCCAATTTACTGCTAACAGTCTCTTGAAGACCCTGTTTCTCTTTCTCGCAAATACTGTGAGTCATCCTAGCCTGGTTTCCCAGGTTAGGTTGAAGAAACGGAAGTCCCACACCGTTGGTGTGCTGTATACCGTATCCTGGAGGCACAAACACATTACGCTCGCCAATAAAGGAAGAATTGTTAACTTCGACGTTGTTTGTAGGGGTTAATAAGTCTAAAAGTTTTGTAAGTTCACCTTTGAGTTGGGATATTTCTCCCCGTAGTTCCTTTATTTCAGCCCCATGATCCTCGGCAAGCGTGGTGTTTGAGAGATTGAATTCCCCAGACACATCCATGGTTCAAAAACACCGTGAACACCAGTAACCAAAGACAGAAATAAGCAGCCAAACTGTTAAAATAAAACAAAATGAACCAGGAATCCAGGAATCCAGGACGCCAAAAAGGAACACCAGTATAAGCAAAATAACACCAGTGTTAGCCAAAAATATATGAAACCATTTATTGGAAACAAGAGGTTTTAGCGCTTTCATCTCCTGATAGAGACTTCTTCAGAAACAATGAATAGATTTTAATTACACTCTTAAATAGTACTTAATACATGATGTCACACCTTTAATTGAAGTCTGTTTAAAGAAACATACCCTTGTTAATAACACCTTAAATCATTGAATTTATGTCAATACAAATAATGTTAGCTCCAAAAATACACAAATAATAATATAAAATAAAATGAAATAAATATTTGATGAAAAATGGTACAAAGGATATAAATAAACATTTTAGATAGATTTAAAACTCATGAATGAACTCATGTGTATACCATAAAATTAATTCCATTAATGTTTTATAGACTTGATTATAAAAATATGTATTGGTATTAAATGTATATATATGTATATATTTATATGTATTGTATATTTTAACAATTAAATATTACCTTTTTCAAACTTTTATCAATGTTTTAATAATTGTCCCAAATCCGGACTTTGCATATTTCAAATATTGTTTGCCCTTTCAATTAATAGAGGTATCAATGACACTGTTTCATTTAATCCTGGGGGAAACATAGAAGCCAGTCTATATTGCCATTGACTCTCCTTCTTTTTTAACAAGTTTTTCCAGTCACCACCTCTGTTGTTTATTTTGACTGTATCCAAGATACCAAATGTGAATTGCCTAAATTCTGAGCAGGATATACTGTGTTTATATAAAGAATTAGTGTTCTTTTTATTCCTAATATCATTCAGATGTTCGTATATCCTGCTTTTGAATGATCTTTCAGTCTTGCCTACATAGAATTGTTGGCAAGTGTGGCATGTAGCAATATATACCACTCCCTTTGTGTTACAGTTGCCATTCTGTAAATGAACTTTACTTTTCATGACATTATTTAACATAATGGTGGGTTCAACACAAATAAATGAGCAATAATTACACATTCCACATTTTTTGGTACCTCGTTTGTTTTGGGGTGTATTGAATTTTTTATATTCTAAGAGTTGTTTCATGTTGGACCCTACTCTGTTGACAAAGTTGGGTTGATTTCCCAACTTGTTGTGCACACGTCATTAGATCTAATGATGTTCCAATTCCTTTGGAAAATGTTCTGGATAGCGGGGTTCTTGTATTGTATGTTAGCACACAAGTGGTTTGATAATCTTTACTGTTTGTCCTATCCAGCGTGTTGCTGTCATCAAAACCTAGTAGTGGAATATATTTATTGCCCCATTGTTCATATATGTTGTTAAGAGTAGTGTTAATCAAATCCAAGGTACCCTCTCTCTAAGAACATTTCTCTTAACACATCAAATTCCAATTCCAAATCTGCTAACTGTGAGGTCATCCTGGCAATTCTAATAGCTTGCCCTTTTATGATACTAACTTTTTGTGACATGGGATGACAACTGTCAAAGTGTAAATAAGCATTACAGAATGTTTTCTTCCTATATATTTTGGATTTGAACTGTCTTTTAGATGTATCTTTATATATACAAGTGTCGAGGTAGTTGATGTTCATTCTATTATACTGGAAAGTGAAGGAGAGAAAAGTGGTGCTATTGTTGATGAAATTAATGAAATGGTCAATGTCATCTTCACACCCCCCCCATAAAATGAAAATGTCATCCAGGTATCGGAGATATAATTTGATGTGGGGCCAATGTGGCCCATTAAATACAAACTGTGTTTCCCAACCTAGTAACACTAAATTAGAATATACCGGTGAACAGTTTGCACCCATAGGGACACCAGTAATTTGCTGGTAAAATTCACCCTCGAAGCTTAAAAAGTTATTTTCGAGAACTAAATTCATTAATTCACAAATAAGTAAAATTTTATCATTTTCCAAGTCAGAGTGTTGGAAAAGCACTTCTTCAAATAAGTTCATTCCTTCAGTTTTAGGAATACATGTAAAAAGATCTCTTACATCGATGGTTAAAAATATAACTTCCTCATCAAATAGATCTTGCTTAATGTTTTTCAAAAATTCCCAGGAGTCTTTTAACAAATGCGGAGTCTTTTCAACCACATGTTGTATATGAAAATCAATATATACAGAAAGTGAATGTATTTTTGATCCCTTTGCTGCCACAATAGGTCTAAAAGGAGGCCTGCAGATGTCCTTATGTATCTTTGGGATCCCAAAAAATACAGGAATTTTGGGGAATTTTGTGAAAAGGAAATCATGTTCACTGGGACTGATTCTCTCCTCTAATAGATATTCTTCCAAATAACTATTAATTCTCATGTATGAAATGTTTATTTGGTTAATGGAAGCTTGACAGTATGTGTTTTCATCTGCCAAGAGTAATTTCATTGCATTGGTATAGTCCTCACTTTTAAAAATAGCAATGCCCCCACCTTTGTCAGGAACCATGATACGAATACTGTTGTCATTTCTGAGGTTCCCTAGAAGAGTGAATTCATTTTTAGTAAGATTGTAATACTCAAACTTTTTATTCTGTTTGAATTCGTCATATAAATCTTCCAGAACCAGTTTTTCGTAAGTTTCTAACAAAGGATGTAGTGGTGGGTTGTAAATACTCCTCTTTTTTATTTTGTCATTATTTTCAACAAAGTTTGTATTGTTGTCTTGTAAAGGTTCAAACAGTAGCTTCAGGTTTAATTTTCTTACATATAGTTTAAGGGATTCTATGCTTTCAACAAGATCACCTGCATGAGTAGGAATAAACTTAATTCCTTTAGAAAAGAGATTAAAATAGTCCTCTGAAATAACTAGGTCTGAGTAGTTGTATATGGTATAACCATCTTTTTTAAAAATAATATTCTCTTCAGGTGTAATGTAAATATTGTCATGGTTAGGCATTAATATGCATGCATTTGATATGGATGTTGATTCCTTTTGTGTGGATAATATGTTCTGTTGTACTCCCCTTTGTTGTTGTAATGCTGTGCCAGTCTCTCTGAGCGCCTGAGGGTGGGAAAATCCCTTTCATCTAGATTGTGATTGTCCCTACCTTCTTCCACCCAGTCTTCCATAGGTTCTGTGTAATGAACCCTGGAAGTCGGTGAATATCTGGGTGAGTGTCCCACACTATCATGCCTATGTTGTTGTTTGTTTATAATCAAAATCAGGTTGTCCAACTGTAGTGAGATCTTCATTTGTCTTTCCATCATAGATGATGAAGTGAATTGTTAATGAAGGCACTAATGAGACAAAGAATGTGATTTTTGGGACAAAACTTATTCATTTCAGTTTGCAATGTATTGTCCTAATATTGACCTAAATATCCTTAACTGCCTCCATTTTTGTTTATTCATTCATTTGATTGCTAAACAGGAATGCACAATGATCTTGAAGGGTCCATCTTGGGCATTTACTGGGCCAAAGTGTAATATGGACTTTAAAATCACAATTACCAAACCCAGTTCAAAGAGTAGAACTTCAAATATGAACCAGCAGTCCACAGTGTTTAACACCTGTGTAGAATAAACCTACATGATAAATACAGATGTACAGTACAGTTGTTCATGGGTGAGGTATGCTACTAGACATAATTGGCTACAGATGTGTGTGTGTGTGTGTGTGTGTGTGTGTGTGTGTGTGTGTGTGTGTGTGTGTGTGTGTGTGTGTGTGTGTGGTATGGAAGAACAACCATGGCAGGGCTAGCCACCTGGCAGTGTGAACCTTGCCCTTTGATTGTCACTGTTGAAGTAACACCCCAACTCCATGTGCAAAAATGGGAAAAAGGGACTGAGGATGGATGGATGGAACAGACAAGTTAAGCTTCTTGAGTACTTCTCATTACAATCCTGCAGGTGCACCCACTGCTTGTTCTCTCTTCATAAGGGTTAAGTGCTAGATATGCATACATTGAGGATTTTACATGGATGTGTTTTTAGTTGGATTTTAATATAATGAGGGGAGTGTTTGGTTTCCAAAAAGTGGGCCTTGTTCTCAAGAAATCATTCAAAGATATCTTTCAAACCAACAAGTCTTATCTGTGTTGTGATGTAGATTTAGTTCCTGGTCTAGCGGATATGCAGTAGGTCAGGAAGGAATGGGTCATTTTATGCTTTGTATGCTATGCAGAGACTACCACATATAAAAGTGTTAGAGACAAAGAAAAGAAACAGGACTTTTAGATTTTGTTGGTGACTTGGGACCTCATACCTAAGCCAAGATCTTTTTAGTGAAGAACAGCTCCAGTTTTTAAACTTGGTTTGCTAGGACAGGCACATGCTGGAAAAAACTTGTTAAAAAAGAAGGAGAGTCAATGGCAATATAGACTGGCTTCTATGTTTCCCCCAGGATTAAATGAAACAGTGTCATTGATACCTCTATTAATTGAAAGGGCAAACAATATTTGAAATATGCAAAGTCCGGATGTGGGACAATTATTAAAACATTGATAAAAGTTTGAAAAAGGTAATATTTAATTGTTAAAATATACAATACATATAAATATATACATATATATACATTTAATACCAATACATATTTTTATAATCAAGTCTATAAAACATTAATGGAATTAATTTTATGGTATACACATGAGTTCATTCATGAGTTTTTAAATCTATCTAAAATGTTTATTTATATCCTTTGTACCATTTTTCATCAAATATTTATTTCATTTTATTTTATATTATTATTTGTGTATTTTTGGAGCTAACATTATTTGTATTGACATAAATTCAATGATTTAAGGTGTTATTAACAAGGGTATGTTTCTTTAAACAGACTTCAATTAAAGGTGTGACATCATGTATTAAGTACTATTTAAGAGTGTAATTAAAATCTATTCATTGTTTCTGAAGAAGTCTCTATCAGGAGATGAAAGCGCTAAAACCTCTTGTTTCCAATAAATGGTTTCATATATTTTTGGCTAACACTGGTGTTATTTTGCTTATACTGGTGTTCCTTTTTGGCGTCCTGGATTCCTGGATTCCTGGTTCATTTTGTTTTATTTTAACAGTTTAACTTGCTATGATGTTATGTGAACTTTTATGCCAATGTATTTTTTATCTGATTATATTATTGTTTTTACTTGCTATCTTTCTTATGTAACCATTTATGCCTTTTTGTAAAAGTGTACAACTGATGGAGCTTTTCTCCCTGGGCCTCTACTGAAAACGGACATATATCCAGTTGGACTAGCCCGGTCAACAAATGCAAAATAAAAAATAAAATAAAACATTCTTACCAAACATTCCCACATAGTTTGTATAAAGTACAAGTGATCCAGTTCCCTCTGATATTAATATAATACTGCACATTCTTACCAAACATTGCCACACAGTTTCTATAAAGTACAAGTGACCCAGTTCCCTATGATATTAATATACCACTGCACACTCTTACCAATCATTGCCACATAGTTTGTATGAAGTACAAATGACCCAGTTCCTTCTGATATTAATATAACACTGCACATTCTTACCAAACATTGCCACATAGATTGTATAAAGTACAAGTGACCCATTTCCCTGTGATATTAATATAACACTGCACATTCTTACCAAACATTGCCACATAGTTTGTATAAAGTACAAGTGACCCAGCTCGCTGTGATAATAGAACATTGCCATTCTTACCAAACAATGCCACATAGTTTGTATAAAGTACAAGTGACCCAGTTCCCTGAGATATTAATATAACACTGCACATTCTTACCAAACATTGCCACATAGTTTGTATAAAGTACAAGTGACCCAGTTCCCTGTGATATTAATATAACACTGCAAATTCTTACCAAACATTGCCACATAGTTTGTATAAAGTGCAAGTGACCCAGTTCCCTGTGATATTAATATAACACTGAACATTCTTACCAAACATTGCCACATAGTTTGTATGAAGTACAAGTGGCCCAGTTCCCTGTGATATTAATGTAACACTGCACATTCTTACCAAACATTGTCACATAGTTTGTATGAAGAACAAGTGACCCAGTTCCCTGTGACATTAATATAACACTGCACATTCTTACCTAACATTGCCACACAGTTTGTATTAAGTACACATGACCCAGTTCCCTGTGATATTAATATAACACTGCACATTCTTACCAAACATTGCCACATAGTTTGTATAAAGTACAAGTTACCCAGTTCCTGTGATATTAACATAACACTGCACATTCTTACCCAACATTGCCAAATAGTTTGTGCAAACTACCAGTGACCCAGTTCCCTGTGATATCAATATAACACTGCATATTCTTACAAAACATTGCCACATAGATTGTATAAAGTACATGTGACACAGTTCCCTGTGATATTCATATAACACTGCACATTCTTACCAAACATTGCCACATAGTTTGTTTGAAGTACAAGTGACCCAGTTCCCTGTGATATTAATATAACACTGCACATTCTTACCAAACATTGTCACATAGTTTGTATAAAGTACAAGTGACCCAGTTCCCTGTGATATTAATATAACACTGCACATTCTTACCAAACATTGCCACATAGTTTGTATAAAGTACAAGAGACCCAATTCCCTGTGATTTTAATATGACACTGCACATTCTTACAAAACATTGCCACATAGTTTGTATAAAGTACAAGTGACCCAGTTCCCTGTGACATTAATATAACACTGCACATTCTTACCAAATATTGCCACATAGTTTGTATAAAGTACAAGTGACCCAGTTCCATGTGATGTTAATATAACACTGCACATTCCTACCAAACATTGCAACATAGTTTGTATAAAGTACAAGTGAACCAATTTCCTGTGAAATTAATATAACACTGCACATTCTTACCAAATATTGCCACATAGTTTGTATAAAGTACAAGTGACCCAGTTCCCTGTGATGTTAATATAACACTGCACATTCTTACCAAACATTGCAACATAGTTTGTATAAAGTACAAGTGAACCAATTTCCTGTGAAATTAATATAACACTGCACATTCTTACCAAACATTGCCACATAGTTTGTATAAAGTGCAAGTGACCCAGTTCCCTGTGATATTAATATAACACTGAACATTCTTACCAAACATTGCCACATAGTTTGTATGAAGTACAAGTGGCCCAGTTCCCTGTGATATTAATGTAACACTGCACATTCTTACCAAACGTTGTCACATAGTTTGTATGAAGAACAAGTGACCCAGTTCCCTGTGACATTAATATAACACTGCACATTCTTACCAAATATTGCCACATAGTTTGTATAAAGTACACGTGACCCAGTTCCCTGTGATGTTAATATAACACTGCACATTCTTACCAAACATTGCCACATAGTTTGTATAAAGTACAAGTGACCCAGTTCCCTGTGATATTAATATAACACTGCACATTCTTACCAAACATTGCCAGATAGTTTGTATAAAGTACAAGTGACCCAGTTCCCTCTGACATTAATATAACACTGCACATTCTTACCAAACATTGACACATAGTTTGTATAAAGTACAAGTTACCCAGTTCCTGTGATATTAATATAACACTGCACATTCTTACCCAACATTGCCAAATAGTTTGTGCAAACTACCAGTGACCCAGTTCCCTGTGATATTAATATAACACTGCACATTCTTACCAAACATTGCCACATAGTTTGTATAAAGTACAAGTGACACAGTTCCCTGTGATATTAATATAACACTGCACATTCTTACCAAACATTGCCACATAGTTTGTATGAAGTACAAGTGACCCAGTTCCCTGTGATATTAATATAACACTGCACATTCTTACCAAACATTGCCACATAGTTTGTATAAAGTGCAAGTGACCCAGTTCCCTGTGGTATTAATATAACACTGAACATTCTTACCAAACATTGCCACATAGTTTGTATGAAGTACAAGTGGCCCAGTTCCCAGTGATATTAATATAACTCTGCACATTCTTACCAAACATTGCCACATAGTTTGTATGAAGAACAAGTGGCCCAGTTCCCTGTGACATTAATATAACACTGCACATTCTTACCAAATATTGCCACATAGTTTGTATAAAGTACACGTGACCCAGTTCCTTGTGATGTTAATATAACACTGCACATTCTTACCAAAAATTGCCACATAGTTTGTATAAAGTAGAAGTGACCCAGTTCCCTGTGATATGAATATAACACTGCACATTCTTACCAAACATTGCCACATAGTTTGTATAAAGTACAAGTGAACCAATTCCCTGTGAAATTAATATAACACGGCACATTCTTACCAAACATTCCCACATAGTTTGTATAAAGTACAAGTGACCCAGTTCCCTCTGATATTAATATAATACTGCACATTCTTACCAAACATTGCCACACAGTTTCTATAAAGTACAAGTGACCCAGTTCCCTATGATATTAATATACCACTGCACACTCTTACCAATCATTGCCACATAGTTTGTATGAAGTACAAATGACCCAGTTCCTTCTGATATTAATATAACACTGCACATTCTTACCAAACATTGCCACATAGATTGTATAAAGTACAAGTGACCCAGTTCCCTGTGATATTAATATAACACTGAACATTCTTACCAAACATTGCCACATAGTTTGTATGAAGTACAAGTGGCCCAGTTCCCTGTGATATTAATGTAACACTGTACATTCTTACTAAACGTTGTCACATAGTTTGTATGAAGAACAAGTGACCCAGTTCCCTGTGACATTAATATAACACTGCACATACTTACCAAATATTGCCACATAGTTTGTATAAAGTACACGTGACCCAGTTCCCTGTGATGTTAATATAACACTGCACATTCTTACCAATTATTGCCACATAGTTTGTATAAAGTGCAAGTGACCCAGTTCCCTGTGATATTAATATAACACTGAACATTCTTACCAAACATTGCCACATAGTTTGTATGAAGTACAAGTGGCCCAGTTCCCTGTGATATTAATGTAACACTGCACATTCTTACCAAACGTTGTCACATAGTTTGTATGAAGAACAAGTGACCCAGTTCCCTGTGACATTAATATAACACTGCACATTCTTACCAAATATTGCCACATAGTTTGTATAAAGTACACGTGACCCAGTTCCCTGTGATGTTAATATAACACTGCACATTCTTACCAAACATTGCCACATAGTTTGTATAAAGTACAAGTGACCCAGTTCCCTGTGATATTAATATAACACTGCACATTCTTACCAAACATTGCCAGATAGTTTGTATAAAGTACAAGTGACCCAGTTCCCTCTGACATTAATATAACACTGCATATTCTTACCAAACATTTCCACATGGTTTGTATAAAGTACAAGTTACCAGTAACCCGTGATATTAATATAACACTGCACATTCTTACCAAACATTGCCACATAGTTTGTATAAAGTACAACTGACGCAGTTCCCTGTGATATTAATATAACACTGCACATTCTTACTAAACATTGCCACATAGTTTGTATAAAGTGCAAGTGACCCAGTTCCCTGTGATATTAATATAACACTGCACATTCTTACCAAACATTGCCACATAGTTTGTATAAAGTACAAGTGACCCAGTTCCCTGTGATATTAATATAACACTGCACATTCTTACCAAACATTGCCACATAGTTTGTATAAAGTACAAGTGACCCAGTTCCTGTGATATTAATATAACACTGCACATTCTTACCAAACATTGCCACATAGTTTGTATAAAGTACAAGTGACCCAGTTCCTGTGATATTAATATAACACTGCACATTCTTACCAAACATTGCCACATAGTTTGTATAAAGTACAAGTGACCCAGTTCCCTGTGATATTAATATAACACTGCACATTCTTACCAAACATTGCCACATAGTTTGTATAAAGTACAAGTGACCCAGTTCCTGTGATATTAATATAACACTGCACATTCTTACCAAACATTGCCACATAGTTTGTATAAAGTACAAGTGACCCAGTTCCTGTGATATTAATATAACACTGCACATTCTTACCAAACATTGCCACATAGTTTGTATAAAGTACAAGTGACCCAGTTCCTGTGATATTAATATAACACTGCACATTCTTACCAAACATTGCCACATAGTTTGTATAAAGTACAAGTGACCCAGTTCCCTGTGATATTAATATAACACTGCACATTCTTACCAAACATTGCCACATAGTTTGTATAAAGTACAAGTGACCCAGTTCCTGTGATATTAATATAACACTGCACATTCTTACCAAACATTGCCACATAGTTTGTATAAAGTACAAGTGACCCAGTTCCCTGTGATATTAATATAACACTGCACATTCTTACCAAACATTGCCACATAGTTTGTATAAAGTACAAGTGACCCAGTTCCTGTGATATTAATATAACACTGCACATTCTTACCAAACATTGCCACATAGTTTGTATAAAGTACAAGTGACCCAGTTCCTGTGATATTAATATAACACTGCACATTCTTACCAAACATTGCCACATAGTTTGTATAAAGTACAAGTGACCCAGTTCCCTGTGATATTAATATAACACTGCACATTCTTACCAAACATTGCCACATAGTTTGTATAAAGTACAAGTGACCCAGTTCCCTGTGATATTAATATAACACTGCACATTCTTACCAAACATTGCCACATAGTTTGTATAAAGTACAAGTGACCCAGTTCCCTGTGATATTAATATAACACTGCACATTCTTACCAAACATTGCCACATAGTTTGTATAAAGTACAAGTGACCCAGTTCCCTGTGATATTAATATAACACTGCACATTCTTACCAAACATTGCCACATAGTTTGTATAAAGTACAAGTGACCCAGTTCCCCGTGATATTAATATAACACTGCACATTCTTACCAAACATTGCCACATACTTTGTATAAAGGACAAGTGAACCATTTCCCCGTGATATTAATATAACACTGCACATGCTTACCAAACAATGCCATATAGTTTGTATAAAGTACAAGTGACCCAGTTCCACCTGATATTAATATAACACTGCACATTCTTACCAAACATTGCCACATAGTTTGTATAAAGTACAAGTGACCCAGTTCCCTGTGATATTAATATAACACTGCACATTCTTACCAAACATTGCCACATAGTTTGTATAAAGTACAAGTGACCCAGTTCCTGTGATATTAATATAACACTGCACATTCTTACCAAACATTGCCACATAGTTTGTATAAAGTACAAGTGACCCAGTTCCCTGTGATATTAATATAACACTGCACATTCTTACCAAACATTGCCACATAGTTTGTATAAAGTACAAGTGACCCAGTTCCTGTGATATTAATATAACACTGCACATTCTTACCAAACATTGCCACATAGTTTGTATAAAGTACAAGTGACCCAGTTCCCCGTGATATTAATATAACACTGCACATTCTTACAAACATTGCCACATAGTTTGTATAAAGTACAAGTGACCCAGTTCCCTGTGATATTAATATAACACTGCACATTCTTACCAAACATTGCCACATAGTTTGTATAAAGTTATATTAATATAACACTGCACATTCTTACCAAACATTGCCACATAGTTTGTATAAAGTACAAGTGACCCAGTTCCTGTGATATTAATATAACACTGCACATTCTACCAAACATTGCCACATAGTTTGTATAAAGTACAAGTGACCCAGTTCCCTGTGATATTAATATAACACTGCACATTCTTACCAAACATTGCCACATAGTTTGTATAAAGTACAAGTGACCCAGTTCCTGTGATATTAATATAACACTGCACATTCTTACCAAACATTGCCACATAGTTTGTATAAAGTACAAGTGACCCAGTTCCCTGTGATATTAATATAACACTGCACATTCTTACCAAACATTGCCACATAGTTTGTATAAAGTACAAGTGACCCAGTTCCCTGTGATATTAATATAACACTGCACATTCTTACCAAACATTGCCACATAGTTTGTATAAAGTACAAGTGACCCAGTTCCTGTGATATTAATATAACACTGCACATTCTTACCAAACATTGCCACATAGTTTGTATAAAGTACAAGTGACCCAGTTCCTGTGATATTAATATAACACTGCACATTCTTACCAAACATTGCCACATAGTTTGTATAAAGTACAAGTGACCCAGTTCCTGTGATATTAATATAACACTGCACATTCTTACCAAACATTGCCACATAGTTTGTATAAAGTACAAGTGACCCAGTTCCCTGTGATATTAATATAACACTGCACATTCTTACCAAACATTGCCACATAGTTTGTATAAAGTACAAGTGACCCAGTTCCCTGTGATATTAATATAACACTGCACATTCTTACCAAACATTGCCACATAGTTTGTATAAAGTACAAGTGACCCAGTTCCCTGTGATATTAATATAACACTGCACATTCTTACCAAACATTGCCACATAGTTTGTATAAAGTACAAGTGACCCAGTTCCTGTGATATTAATATAACACTGCACATTCTTACCAAACATTGCCACATAGTTTGTATAAAGTACAAGTGACCCAGTTCCTGTGATATTAATATAACACTGCACATTCTTACCAAACATTGCCACATAGTTTGTATAAAGTACAAGTGACCCAGTTCCCAGTGATATTAATAGAACACTGCACATTCTTACCAAACATTGCCACATAGTTTGTATAAAGTACAAGTGACCAAGTTCATAGTGATATTAAAAGAACACTGCACATTCTTACCAAACATTGCCACATAGTTTGTATAAAGTACAAGTGACCCAGTTCCTGTGATATTAATATAACACTGCACATTCTTACCAAACATTGCCACATAGTTTGTATAAAGTACAAGTGACCCAGTTCTCCGTGATATTAATATAACACTGCACATTCTTACCAAACATTGCCACATTGTTTGTATAAAGTACAAGTGACCACAGTCTGTGTGATATTAATATAACACTGCACATTCTTACCAAACATTGCCACATAGCCTGTATAAAGTACAAGTGACCCAGTTCCTTGTGATATTAATATAACACTGCACATTCTTACCAAACATTGCCACATAGTTTGTATAAAGTACAAGTGACCCAGTTCCCTGTGATATTAATATAACACTGCACATTCTTACCAAACATTGCCACATAGTTTGTATAAAGTACAAGTGACCCAGTTGCCTGTGATATTAATATAACACTGCACATTCTTACCAAACATTGCCACATAGTTTGTATAAAGTACAAGTGACCCAGTTCCCTGTGATATTAATATAACACTGCACATTCTTACCAAACATTGCCACATAGTTTGTATAAAGTACAAGTGACCCAGTTCCTGTGATATTAATATAACACTGCACATTCTTACCAAACATTGCCACATAGTTTGTATAAAGTACAAGTGACCCAGTTCCCTGTGATATTAATATAACACTGCACATTCTTACCAAACATTGCCACATAGTTTGTATAAAGTACAAGTGACCCAGTTCCCTGTGATATTAATATAACACTGCACATTCTTACCAAACATTGCCACATAGTTTGTATAAAGTACAAGTGACCCAGTTCCTGTGATATTAATATAACACTGCACATTCTTACCAAACATTGCCACATAGTTTGTATAAAGTACAAGTGACCCAGTTCCTGTGATATTAATATAACACTGCACATTCTTACCAAACATTGCCACATAGTTTGTATAAAGTACAAGTGACCCAGTTCCTGTGATATTAATATAACACTGCACATTCTTACCAAACATTGCCACATAGTTTGTATAAAGTACAAGTGACCCAGTTCTCTGTGATATTAATATAACACTGCACATTCTTACCAAACATTGCCACATAGTTTGTATAAAGTACAAGTGACCCAGTTCCTGTGATATTAATATAACACTGCACATTCTTACCAAACATTGCCACATAGTTTGTATAAAGTACAAGTGACCCAGTTCCTGTGATATTAATATAACACTGCACATTCTTACCAAACATTGCCACATAGTTTGTATAAAGTACAAGTGACCCAGTACCTGTGATATTAATATAACATTGCACATTCTTACCAAACATTTCCACATAGTTTGTATAAAGTACAAGTGACCCAGTTCCTCATGATATTAATATAACACTGCACATTCTTACCAAACATTGCCACATAGTTTGTATAAAGTACAAGTGACCCAGTTCCCTGTGATATTAATATAACACTGCACATTCTTACCAAACATTGCCACATAGATT
>NC_056745.1:1408948956-1409066456 GCF_019279795.1 Protopterus annectens
CTGGGAAAGCAAGAACATCAGCAGCAGCCTGAAAGAATGTAGAGAGAATGTTGTCTATGGATGTGGAGCAAGGTTTTAATTTAGATAGTAGAGTTTTAATATAGTTAGTGGAGACAGGTTTGAGGGAGAAGGTAGTGGTGAGGTTACTACTGATGGAAGAGTTTGAGCTATTAGGTCTATTATTGTTGGTGGGATGGTTTGTGTCTTGATTTAGTCATTTGGATATTGAGTCTATAAAGTAGTTGTTAAATATGGAGGCAGTATGTGTTTTGTCAGGATGAGGGTTAGGGGAGGCTTGCGTACCTGGGTGTAGTATTTGATTTACAGAGTGCCAGAACTTTTTAGGGTTGGATTTAAAGGTAGAAGATGGATTATTATAGAAGTTTTTCTTATCTTTATTTATGTGACTTTTGGCAAGATTTCTAAGTTCTTTATATTTCTGGAGGTCTGGTTGATGTTTAGTTTTAGTCCAAATTTTCTATGCTCTGTCTTTTTTTTTTTTTTTTTCTTAGTAGTACACATGTGTTTACAGTCAGTAATGGGGATATGTTAGCCTTTATGCAGACTGTACTTAGGGGTGCCAGAGAATTCAAAATATTAAGGAAAGCTGAGTTAAAAAAGTGGACAGCTTCATCCAAGGGGAGTACTTTTAAGGGATTCCAATTCACTTTTTATAGTAAAGATTTGAGAGTTTCAGGATTAAAGTTTGTTAGTTGTTGGTGTTTGATAAACCTTTGAGGTTTAGCTTGATGGGATGCGTATCTTAGTATTTTTACTGGACAGTGATCACTTAGGGAATTTGGTAGCATTTCAGGGTTATGGTATTTGGGAGGGTGTGAGACAAGAATCCAGTCAAGGAGAGATGAGGCTGTATGGGAGTTATTGAAATAAGTGGGATCAGAGATGAGTTGAGTAAAGCCGTAGAGATTAAGGTGTTGTGAGGAGTTTTGAGAGGCGAGAGAGATAGCCAGTTAATGCTGACATCCTCAAGAATGATAGTTTCATTTGGGATGTGTTGGGAGATATGAGCAAGCATATTTTACATACACATACACACACACACACACACACACATACATATTGTATTCCATGAGTGGTGTGGTCATGCAAATATCTAACATGAAAAAAAATGACGGTAATAACCGACAAGATTTGCAACCATTCTATTACAGATACTGTTTACTTTTTCACACAATTTCTTAAAAGTGCACTCCATTGTTTTAAGTGATTGCAAATCAACAATCAATGAATGATGGTAGATTCAAGTATGCCTAATAATTTAGAAGGGAGCATTAAAGAAAAACAACTGAAACATATTTTTAAACCCTGTATACCTTTGTTAAAAAGGAAGGAGAGAGAGAAACCAATTAGCATGGTTTACTCAAGACATTGCTGAACATGAAATATGTAGGCTGGCTAGATATTAACAATAAAACACAAACTGTCAGTGAGCTATGTCAAAGTGGCAATTATCAGACTGATTAATGAATGACTAAATAAATTAATTAATTAATTTACACTGATTTGCAATTTGCTGACTATGATAGTTCTAACTGGCAATGCAGATGCTGAAGGAAGCCTAGGGAGAAAAGCTCTTTTATTCTAATATGTCTGCTAACCAAGTGTTCTTTCTGCCATCATCTATTGCTCCACCCCTTAGGTGACTTTTATTTTATTTTAACATTTGTTTACCGGGAAAGTCCGACTTGGAACAAAGCCAATTTTCATTGGAGGCCCAAGGAGAAATGCTCCAGACATATGTCTTTGTAATGTGGGAGAAAACTGCAGAACCCAGAGGAAACCCACAAGAATGCAGGGAGGACATGCAGAAGACACCCCAGCCAAGAATCGAACTGTAGAACCTCTTGCTGTGAGGCGACAAGGCAACCGCTGCACAACTGCACTGTGCCATTTGCTTTCCCAGCTACTTCCCTTACTCCCTCGGTCCCTATTTATATTGCACATCATCTGAACTCTCTTCATTTTACTGATTTTTATCCCATACTTTACCTAGAACTGTAATTGCCAAGGGGTAATTTATTTACCACAGCTCCTTACCCAAACATCTGTCTCCTTGTCCTTACCCCTTTTGGAATGCTCTCTTAATCCATTTTCTTCCTGATGACATTTGTTGAGGTCAAGGGCTCTAGAACCTTTTTCTCTGATTGCTTTCTGTGTGATATTAACTGGGGGGGGGGGGGGGTTGCATTCTGTAAATCTTGTTTTATAAGTGTTACAAGCTCTCTCAGATGTATACTGTCCTTCCCATGATGCCTGTCTTCTTCCTTACCTTCCCCCACTGCTCCCATCTTCTCATTGTTTTTCCATTTCTGTCTTTTAATTGCATGAAGTGGAATGATAAGGACTTAGGTAAATTCTGGCATAAATATAACCTGACAGATTCCAAAAGACGGGTGCAGCTCTGTGGAATACACCAATTATGGCACAAAAATTCTGCCAAGCGATGGAATTCATAAATAATATTAATGTGGAATTAGCATACAGGTGAGCAATATTCACTGGGCAACATAAAAATAGAATGGTTGGAAGTTCATTGTAGAGATAAATATGAAACAGAAAGCATGCAGGATGGTAAGAGGAGCACAGGACAGGAAAAGTAAGCCATTCTGGATAAAATCACATGGTGGTAATATCACACACATGACACAGATGTTAAACAAATGTAGGTGTATTTTATGTAATGGAGGAAATCACATGCCTCTGAAGAGGATTTTGAGTCTATAGCATGTAATCTGAGAACAAATCAATAAGACTCAAATATGCAAAATATAGTTAGGTGTATTGTTGGAATAATGCGGATCCCACCTAGTAGTTGAGGAAAATTAAAAAAAAATCAAAACTATTTTGAGCTGTAGCATAAAATAACAAAATGCCACAACACCAGCATGTTAGCAAATGTATAACTAAAAACATTATGTCAAGAGGGGGATGTGTGGGCAGAGCACACGTAACACATACACCACAAGGAGTGGGAAAGCTAGGACAGTAACAGATGGAGAGGGGGTACACACACACACACACACACACACACATATATATATATATATATATATATATATATATATATATATATATATATATATAGGTCTACTTCTGTTCTTCGAAAACATACTTTACCAAAGAAAAGAAAGCCAAACCCACTTTAGTGAAACTGCACTTAAACGAAAATGCACTTTTGCAAACAATGGTTTACTAAAGCACAGTTAGCGATTCTGGGATCCTGTGGTAGTACAGGTACATTCATTTGTATTTGCTGTTCAGCGTTTTATGGGAGGAGAACCTATACTGTTCAGAGAACATGTTGTTATAGACCACAGTACAGTGAGGATAAGGAAATATACTCTTTTAACCACTGTAGTGTGATCTCAGAGTTCGTATATATAAGTAGTAGGGGGCCGCCCTGCAAAAATGTGTTTCTAGTATTTTTTTTGTTTGTTTTTGTGCTTAGGTAAACTGTTGTTTGCGAAAGTGCATTTTCATTTAAGTGAACTTTCGCTAAAGTGGGTTCAGCTTTCTTTTCTTTAGTAAAGTGTGTTTTCAAAGAACAGAAGTAGACCCATATGCAGTGGATATAAAAAGTGCGCACACCCCTGTTAAAATGACAGTTTTTTGTGATATAAAAAAATGAGACCACAATAAATCATTTCAAAACTTTGCCCACCTTTAATGTGAATATAACCTGTACAATTCAATTGAAAAACAAACAAATCTTTTAGGGGAAAAATATAAAAATAAACAAACATGCAATAAGCTAGTTGCATAAGTGTGCACACCCTTAAACTAATACCTTTTTGAAGCACCTTTTGATTTAATTTACAGCATTCAGTCTTCCTGGGTAGGAGTCTATCAGCATGGCACATCTTAACTTGACAATATTTGCCCAGTCTTCCCTGCAAAAGCACTCCATATCTGTCAGATTACGAGGGCATCTCTTGTGCACAACCCTCTTCAGTTCACCCCATAGATTTTCTATTGGTTTCAGGTCTGGGCGGTGGCTGGGCCATTCTAAAACTTCAGTTTTCTTCTGGTGAAGCCATTCTTTTGTTGATTTGGAAGTATGCTTGGGGTCATTGTCATGTTGAAAGGTGAAATTCCTCCTCATCTTCAGTTTTCTAGCAGACCCTTGAAGGTTTTTGGTTAAAAGTGACTGGTATTGGGAACAGCTCATAATTCCCTCCACCTTGACTAAAGCCCCAGTTCCAGCTGAAGAAAAGCAACCCCAAAGCATGATACTTCCTGACCATCCTTCACCGGGGGTGGTGTTCTTTTGGTGATGCAAAGTGGTGTTTTTGCACCAAATGTACCTTTTGAAATTGTGGACAAAAGGTTCAACCTTGGTCTCATCGGACAATAACACATTTTCCCACATGTTTTTGGGAGACAATGTATTGTTTTGCAAATTTCAGCCGGACTTGGATGTTTGTCTGCATAAGAAAAGGCTTCTGTCTTGCAACCCTACCCCATAGGCCAGACATATGGAGAATACAGGAGATTATTGTCACATGTAGCACACAACCAGTACTTGCCAGAAATTCCTGCAGCTCCTTCAGTGTTGCTCTACGTCTCTTGGCAGCCTCCATGACCAGTTTCTGTCTTGTGTTTTCATCAATTTTGGAGGGACATTCAGTTCTTTATGTCACTGTTGTCCCATATTTTCTCCACTTTTAGATGATTGTCTTCACTGTGTTGCATGGTATATCCATTGCTATGGAAATTTTTTTGTACCCTTCTCCTGAATGATACATTTCAACAATGAGATACCTTTGATGCTTTGTAAGTTCTCAACGAACCATGGCTTCGACTGTAGCAGGCAACTGAGTAAATGTCAGGAAAATCCTACTAGGACAGCTGAACTTTATTTGCAAGTAAGTAGTTTTTAATTTTGGAAGGAGTTAGTTGTTGGTGTTGTAAGTGTGCATTTTTTTCTTTTATAGTTTTCACTTGGTAAGATGAATTGTTGGTGATAGTTGTGCAGTTTATTTGGCATTGTGAACCTAGGTTTTGTGAATGTTAATGTTATTTGTAATGAAATGTTTGGCATTCACGGATCTGTGCATTTTTTGTTATGTTAAGCAATTCACATGTGAAGGGAAACACACGTCATGTCTATGGCTTAATATTTAGTATTTTGCAGTTCACCATTGTAAGCTTTTAGTGTTCTGAAATTCAGTCAAATGAGTTTTCAGTATTTTGAACATTCAATATTCTGAAATTCAGTCAAATGAGCTTTCAGTATTTTGAACATTCAGGATTGTGGACTCAGTCAAATGAATTTCAGTATTTTGAGCTTACAGTCATGAAATGGACCCATATAGACATATATATATATATATATATATATATATACACACACGCATTGTCATATCGGTGAATTTTATATGCGAAATTTAAACCGCAAAATGAAAAAATATCGAAAATCACAGTGGATTTTTTTTTCGAATATTTTCACTTTTCTTTCGAAATAAACCACCGTACATACATCTCTGTGTTGTCCAACGAGCCATACACAAACAAAAAACAGTATCAGTGAGTCCAAAGAAAGTGCCACAAAACAGTCCCGTGGTCAAAATAAAGCAATGTATAGCTGCATCATGTGTCCATACCAGTCGTATAGGCATTAATCCCCCAGAAAGTGATGTGATCCATAAAGAGTAGCATGATAAATACATTCATGAGAAAGAGCAGTATTTGGCAACTAACTTCACCAATCCCCTAGGAGTGAACTCAGTATGTTTTGCCAGTAGGTTTATGAATGATGCTTCCTTATCCAACAAACTCCTTCATTTTGGGGAGGAAGTCAGACATAACAAATGCCTACGTCGCTAATCATCCACATGGTTTTGCTCTAGTTGCACAGCTTGTAGGATATCAAGCATGTAAAGTGCTTTTTTACCTAACAAACTACATAGCCTCCTGTGCCAAACCTCAACCACATTCTGGCTATGAGGGTAGCCCATACCACTGGTATCGTACTGATTCCAAAAGGTACAATCAAACAAAGGGGGCACTCTTTCACTTGTATTACCTCGCATACCATAGCGCCGTGGCCTGCCATAGATGTACGTCTCCTTAAAGAATGTACACAATGGCTTACCCTTCTCTGGTATGTCAGCTTCAATCTCATTGAACATATTACATATGTCCCCAGGTGCAACAAACGCCAGTGCAGGTATCTCCTTGCACAGCATTGCAAAAGATATACTGCTTCCAAAGTGGCCTGCCAAATGTAACCTCTGAATATTTCTCCACACAATTTGGCATAGATGAAACCAACAACCCTTGGTTGAAGTGTTAGGTAGATGCTTCTGAATGGAATTCACTGCAGCCCTTTCAAAATCAGTTAACACCATATTAGACAATAATCTAAATTCATTTTTGGTGCACAATTGCAATATTAGACTCCAAAATGTATTATAACATCTCTCACTTTTGCTAGGCAATATCCCATACACCACAGGTACCACCTTTCTGTTCACACCACCTGTCAGTGCGCAGTGTAAGGTATATACTTGTCTGCATTCGGTGGTGCTGACAGGGAACGTCCCATCTGCAATTAGGTATTCTGACTCACAAAGCATATTCAAATTATCCCTGGTAGTTATAACAACAACATTGGTTTCACCATCAGTATCTGCACTAAAGAAGCAGTCTTCAAAAGTAGCATGTCACCACTCAACTCCCTGAGGGTCCGGACACCTTTGCACATAGCCAATTTCTTCCTGTATCTCTGCCTCCCAATGGTTTGCTTAAGAGCACTGGTATTTGGTAACTCATTAACAACATCGGTAGAAGTACCAACTAGGACTTCTGCAACTATTTTGCAGGGGTCCTCCACAGATTGCTCTGCACAATGTTTCAACTGTTCTTTTACTCTCATCACCTCCCCTTGTACTACATCAGGTGCATGGTAATGTTGGGTGCTTTTCATCAATCTATAGCCATTTACATCTGCTTCAGTTACGCATCTACATTTATACCTTACTTTATTTTTCCTTGTACAACACCAATACTTCTTGACTTGAAAGGACTTCTCTTGGTAATATTGTGTCAAAGGAAAAAACTTCAAAGACCAGTACACGTAAGGTTCAGTTAAGGCACATTTAATAACTTGCTGCAAGGAGACAAAAACATGCAAATACAGGATTTTGCCTAACTACTAACAGGAAGTATGCTATTCTTATACTGTTCTACAAGACATTGCCTTCTATGGCTGACGTAATCAAACACAACTTTCAGTATTGTTCTACAGCAGATGTTACTCAGATTTTCTGCTGACTGGATGTATGAAAAACATTTTGAGGAAAACAACCTTGCTTTGGTGGGCCCTAGCCCATTACAAGCTTCTATTATGTAGTTCTAATACATGTGTTACATTTCAAGGTACTTTTCTAACTCAGACACAAGCAAATGCTGATTGCAGTCTTTGTTCTGATTATCTATAGCTTCTGCAGCTGTGTGTTTTCTCACAGCACAAGCGGAACTCCTTGTCTGAGTCTCATAACATTAATACAAGCGATATTGTTCTATTCATTATTTTCCTGACACAAACAGAAATTATCTGCTTTCCTGTAAATTTCCAAAGCATAAGCAATAGCTGCGCATATATCATGACAATACAAGGTTAGAAAGCTTCTGCAATTCGTACAGATTTTATGCAGTGTGAAATAGAATAAATGTGTTAACCCTTTTCAAGTCTTAAATGCACTAAGCATATTACTAATACATACACTAATACATATTTTTCTGACATTTCCCCCCTTTTAATACTTTTATTCGACTTTCAAAATAAGCATAAACAGTTTTTTCTTCTCCTAACCTGTTCCTACTCAGGATTTGCAGTTAAGAGAGTCATTCAGTTTAAACTTATGAAAGCATTTCAGTTTTTCAATAGTTCTTCAAACTCAGCACTTTGATATAAGGTTTCAGAAACTGACATGTCTATAAAGTCTTTAATCAGTCTTTTCATGCAGGGGATGCCACAGCAAACACATACTCCCAATAGGAGCATTCCTACACAAATGGCAATCAGGATGTTCATTAGGATGGCACCCCACCCCCCAAACCATTTCTGGAAAAAGTCTGTGAGTGGGTTTGGTCATGGCCAACACTTGCTGAATTACCTCAAGATGATTGTCTATCTTGTGTTTATGGTCAGGAATATACGAACAGCATTCCTCCTGGATTAAAGCGCAAGTACAGCCTCTCACCGCTAGGGTGAAGTCGAGAGCCATGCGGTTTTGAAGCACTACAGTTCTCATGGCATTCAGTTTATCAGTCAGCAATTCGAGAGTGGAAAAAGTTGCATTGCTCATTACTTCGAGACGTTTAGACAGTTTTCTCAGCTCCCAGATTGATTTCACTGCTCCATATGCTGGTGATATGCCTGCCCACGATATAACACTGTCACTCAAGTCCATGTGTGTCAGTTTATCACCTATAGAATGATGTTTTTTCCAGGGTGCATCGATTTGCCCCACTGGATTTTCAGGTTTCTTGATGGGTTTCTTGACGACCTCTCGGTTATTCTGAATTTTTCCTCGAGATAAAACTGCAGTGTGTCGTACGGCTGGAACCAGGTAGCCCAAAAAACAACTGCCGGACCAATTCTCAGGTAACTATTTGTATGCCTTTCTGCCACACACAAAATAACAGTCCTCTACTTTAGTAGTAACTTTGCTATGAATATACACTCGCCCTGCATGAAACAGGGAGGGAGGGTGAATATACACTCGCCCTGCATGAAACAGGGAGGGAGGGTGACCTAATGGTTAAAGTGTTTACCTTACAAACACAGGGTGCAGGGTTTGAGTCTCACAAGGGATAATTGGCTAGGCTTAAAATGGCTCGCAAGGGCAGTTAGCTTAGTACTAACCTATGAACCTATGAACCTATGAACATTTTTCTATCAATTATAGACAGTTGTTTATAAAGAACAGAATTATGTTTTACTTCATCAATTGTTTTGTGTATCAATTCAAGAAATTAATCATAGTTTGTATTACAATAAGAACCTGCATTGTTAGCTTTAGTGTAACATTTATAAGGAACAGTCACATTGCAATTGCTCCAACCCACCTGAACAGTATTATTTTTATACAAACACACAGTTCCCTTTTGTGGAACAGACACGTGCAATGCTATTTTATCTTGTGATGTAATGGTTGAGGTATCATAAATCAAGTTTTCCCAGGTCCCGTTGACCCCTAGGGGGACTGCAGTCATTAATAATCCCCCGTATGCTGTCAGCAAAGCTGTGCAAATCCAGCAATTTGAAACATTGAAAGTCTCTGCATACACATATTTAATTGTCTGGTAAGTGTTGAAGTTTGGGTGCCAGTCTATGAGTAACACCTCATGTTTATTCAGTTCAGTTTTTTGTGGCTGGAAAAAGGAATGGCCACAACAAAAAGATTATTGTCACTAGTACAGTTAACAGGATGATTATGCAATTCTTCTGAGGAAATGGTTGTTCTGCATTCCTGTTTTTTCTGGATTCTATCATTTTTGCTCTTGACATGTGACAAGATTTTTGTCCAGTTCAAAGTTCTTAACTAGTTTGCAGTGCGTCAGGTGGATCCACGAGGCATGCTGTGCGAACTTGACTGCAGTGGGTGTTGACAGAAGCACTTGATATGGACCTTCCACTTTGGTGATGCCCAATTCTTCTTCTTTATTGTTTTCACCCAGATCCAGGTACCTGATGCCACTGCCACTTCTGATGGTCTGGTTTGTTCTTTATCTGAAACAGAATTTGACTGCAACCGATGTTTAGAATTCAACAAATTTCTCATATACTCTGCTAGTGTACAGTCAGCTTCCTGGTCTGCAGGCATGAGAGGTTTCCACTGAGGTATATAATAAGCCCTTCCAAATAGTTTTTCAAAAGGAGTCAATCCTTTTGCATTTGGAACAGTTCTCATGCTCAATAGTGCCAGGGTCAGACAGTACACCCAATTTCTCTGTGTTTCTACTATTAACTTCCTTAGCTTACTCTTTAAAATCCCATTATGCCTCTCTACTAACCCTGCAGATTGCGGGTGATATGCACAATGATTTTTTAAAGAAATACCAAAATGTTTACTTAACTGTTGTATGGTTTGGTTTACAAAGTGTGTACCGTTGTCACTGTAGATCCTTTCCGGAATGCCAAATCTAGGGATGATTTCTTTAACGAGAATTTTTGCTACGGTAGCCACATCTGGATTTTTAGTCGGAAAGGCTTCCACCCCATCTGGAAAACATATCTACAATGACAAGACAATACTTCTTATTTTCACATTTCTTCAATTCTATGAAATCCATACAGATAGTATGAAACGGATACGGTGGTGTAGGGAAACTCCCTTGCTTGGGCTTTAACGCCCCTTGTGCATGATGTTTATTACAAATGTGGCACATTAAACAAAATTTTTAGAGTAATTTAAGAATCCATATGTCGTGAACACTCGGTTCACCAGCTGTACCATCCCCCCTGTTGAGACATGGCATTGCCCATGGCTCAACAAAGCTGCATATCTAAACAAATTAGATGGTAATATCGGTTTCCCCTCTTTAGAGATGTACAGCCCCTTTTCGAGAATTGCTACTCGTTTTACCCATCTTTGTTTTTCAGCCTGCGTAGTAAGTGTCTGCATTGTCTTTAACATTTCTAAGTCTAAAATCTCAGAGGGTTGTAATTCCTCATTCAAAAGAAATACTTCTGAAGCCACCTGCTTTGCAGCTGTATCAGCTCTCACATTACCTTTTGAAATCCTAACCTGTTGCTTGGTATGAGCTGTGTATTTACAAATAGCTACTTTCTGAGGTAACTGAATAGATTCTAAAAGATCTAAAATAAATTGCGCATGATTGATTGGTTTGCCAGTAGATGTTATCATTCCTCGATTTTTCCACTGTTGTGTAAAAACATGTACAGTAGAGAAAGCGTATTGGCTGTCAGTAAAAATGTTCACACATTTACCCTTTGCTAAGGTACATGCCCATGTCAAGGCAATCAATTCTGCTGCCTGTGCAGATAAATTGTGTGGTAAGAGTTTCGCTTCTATAATCTCAGTATCAGAAACTACTGCATATCCTACTAGGTTCTGTCCTGCAGGACTCCTTTTGCACAAGCCATCCACGTAGTATGTCACCTCGGCATCATCCAAGGGGACATCTGAGAGATCTTTTCTAGGCAGTGTCTTTTGCTCAATCACCTGCAGGCAGCTGTGTGGTGTGCCATCTGCAGGGGTTGGGAGCAGGGTAGAAGGGTTCAAAGTTGTGCATCGTTCAATTGTCATATGAGGTTGGCTCAACAATATAGTCATGCAGGAAAGATGCCTAGCAGGGGAAAGATAGGTTACCTTCTCTTGCAGTAAAATAATCGCGACTGCATGAGGCACTCTCAATGTGAGAGGGTGGAACAAAACTACTGAGGCTGAAGCCTGTACTGCCATTGCAGCTGCAACTACTGCTTGTACACAGTGGGGTAAAGACCGTGCCACTGGGTCTAGTTGTGATGAGTAATAAGCAACAGGGCATTGCTTGTTCCCATGCTGCTGTGTTAACACTGATGTTATGTAACCTTGCTTACAATCTACAGTTTAGAAAAAATGTTTATGATAGTTTGGTAATCCTAAAACTAATGAGGATGCTATTAACTGTTTCAGTTTGCAGAAAGCAGATTCTGCTTCTGGTGTCCATTGTAACAAATCCTGTGCTGCCATAGGCTTTTTATATATCAGGTTAGTTAGCGGTGCAGATTTAAAGGCGTAGTTTGGAATCCAGCTCCGGCAAAACCTAGTCGTACCCAGGAAGGACATCATTTCCTTCTTGGTAGTGGGTTTTGGTGCTTGTAAAATCGCTACTTTTCTGTCCTCATCTAATGTCCTACCCTCTTTGGATATTACATATCCTAGGTATTTAACTTGTTTTCTCCAAAGCTGCAGTTTATTTTTGTTTACTTTATGTCCTTCAGTGGCTAAAAATTGTAATAGCGCTATGGTATCTTCTTTGCAATCTTGCTGGGTGGGGGCCGCCAGCAGGATATCATCAACATAAAGTAAAATCTGACTGCCTCTTGGTGGGGTAAATCCCACCAAGTTGCTTGCCATTTCTTGTGAGAATATTGCTGGACTTTCACAATATCCCTGTGGTAGTCGCGTATATGTATACCTTTTCCCCTGAAATGTGAATGCAAACCAATATTGGCTGTCAGGGTGTATCGGTATCGAAAAAAATGCATTGCTGAAATCTACCACAGAAAAATATTTCTGTTGAGGTTTTAAATCATTCAACAGAGTGTGTGGGTCTGGCACCGTAGGTGCCCTTGATATTACTGCGTCATTTACAGCTTGTAAATCTTGGACCATACGCCACTCTCCATTCGCTTTCTTAACAGGAAATAAGGGTGTGTTACATGGTGAATCAGGAGATTCCACCAGCACCCCTTCCTTAAGTAAAGCTGCTATAATAGGTTTGATTCCTACCTCTGCATCTTTTCTTAAGGGATACTGTCTTTTTTGTGATCTAAATGCTGACTTTGGTGTGATAGTAACTGGCCCCGCTGTACGAATAAGTCCTACATCTGACTTTCCTGTTGACCAGAGAGTTTCTGGTATATTCTGTAAGACATTCTCTTCCTTCTTTAATAGGAGCGCTAATCAGCTGTCCTTGCTGGACGGCAAGTGCACAGCTGGGTGGGTCTGAGTTATCCAATTCAACTTCTGCATTTGTATTCCCTGTTCTGACAGTTCTAACTCTGTCTGCTTTTCCCATCTCGTGACT
This sequence comes from Protopterus annectens, assembly GCF_019279795.1. NCBI lineage: Eukaryota > Metazoa > Chordata > Ceratodontiformes > Protopteridae > Protopterus > Protopterus annectens. The sequence goes on from NC_056745.1 coordinate 1,408,961,743, forward strand.
TTTTCTCCTAGGTCTACCCATTTTACATTCTTGTCCTTAGTTAAGCTAACATGTGATAATCGATTAGATTTATAGAGTGCAAAGAACTCCTGGGGCAATGAACAGCTGGCTACACTGTTCCCTTCCATGTCCCAGTACAGATTACGTAGTATCAATCTGTTTGCACAATTTCTAAACAATTCTTGCTCATATTCCTTATCAGGTCCTGGTGTGTTACAATAATACAGAGTACAGTGCAACAAATGTTGTTTATCAATGTCAAGGGAGGGGAACTTGCTGATGGCTATGTTCATCAACTCTTCAGTCACTGCCCCTGGACCAGTCGTAACCAAGTCCTGGCTGTACCAATAAAACATTTTGCCCTTCGATTGCACTGCAAAGGTATCAATTTGTCACTATGCTTCCATACCCTGCATAGTTGGAACTACTGCTATACCAAATAGTTGCATAAGGTCTCTGCCCAAGAGGTTTACTGGGCATTTTGCAGAAACAACAATTTTGCTTTTCTGGGTCAATCCTGAAACAGGATCAGTTATTACAATATTATGGGAGAGGGGCTCCTGATACAGCTGTCCATTAGCTGCTTTCACTAGTATGTAATCAGGTGACTCTGAATCTTCTGGCAGTTTGGAGGGATGTATCAGGGTCCGTGATGCCCCTGAGTCACACAAGAATTTGACTTCCCTCCCTTCTACCAGGAGTGTAACTTCTGGTTTTGTGTCTGCTAAATAGAGCTCTAAGCTCAATAAAGCTAAATCCAATATTTCATTTTCTTCACTATCCGTAACTTCCTGCACTTCCTCTATTTTATCTGTCACATCCTCTATTCCCTCTATCACATTCTCATTTGTCCTTTCTCTGCTATCCCCTTCTAATGATTCTTGACTATCATATAGTCAGTCCTCACCCTCCTTGTCTTCCTCCATGGTTGCCCTTTTGTTTTTCTTGCAATCCCTTGCCAAGTGTCCCTTTTTACCACATTTAAAACATTCACCCCTTTTCTTTCGCCCTTCAAAGTCCTCTGATCGCTGATCAGATTGTTTGTTTCCCTGGGCATTTCTCTTGCCCTTTTTCCCAGACTATACTACATAAACTTCTGCTCCATCTTCTACAGAAAATACTTGGGCTTTCTTTTTCATTTTGCTATTAAAGTACCTTTTGGCATGTCTAGCATATTCAAGCAATGACTGTAACCTGCTTGTACGATGATCTACCATGTGCTTTGTAATAAAACTGCTTATGGGTACAATGCTGCCTTTCAAAAATGCATTCTTTAACTGCTGTTCATATGGGGAATCTTGTGTCTGATCTTCAGGAACCTGCATTCCACAATGGTTATTAAAGCATTCTAACAGTCTGGCATAATATCAGCCAATAGTTTCACCTTCTTGTTGGATGCATTGATTAATGCAAGTCCAGTCTGCCCTAGGCTTCCATTTCTCAGAGATTCGGTCTGTAAGACCTTTTACTCTGTTATCTAGCTCTGCGCTGCTATGTGGGAGGGGCCTGAGTGCAGCATCACGGGGATTCCAGTTGCCACTAATCATGTGCCAGTCTGGTCCAACAATTTGTCTGACTACTTTTTCTACCTCTTCTCCATTTAAATTATAACTTAGCCTCATTCCTTGGAAATCTTCTAAGAACTTTCTAAAATTAACCTTTGGATGGGGAATTCCTTCAGTGGCTTTCCGGATGTCTTCCTGAGTCCAGGGTCTATACACTAGAATAGTTGGGTCCTGACCTTCTTGCCCTGCCTGAGGATTAGGCACTTCTATAAGTGGGCACATTTCTTCTTCACTCATAGATCGTGAATTCCTACCCATTTGATATAATTCAATGTCCCCTTTTGAGTTACCTGCCCGTGTTCGAGACCTGGTCTCGATGGGATCTCTAATAAATGGTTTTGCTTTTGTTGTGTCTCGATTTACGGTGACAGCAGGATATCGCGGGGTGGACTAACCTGTTCACGTGCTTCATATTCTGGTAAGGGAGGTGGAGGGGCCGATGCTGTTACTAAGTTATTGTCCTCCTTATCTAAAAACATTGCTTTTGAATCATTATTCTTTTGTTCCCTACGGTTTACTTCCTCAATCCACCTGTGTGCCTGAGGAATTCCTAACTGGCACTGCTTTTTTACCCGACCTCTGGAATCGGTTTTAAGCTGTTTGACAAGTTTAACAAGCAAGGATTTTTCTAATTTACCATCAAATTCATACTTATTAACCCATTTTGAGTAGTATTTAATATTATCAGCACGCTGTGACTGCATGCATTTCGAGTCTTTGGTTAACGGCGGATTTTGGGGTCTTTTTGTGCAATTATTACCCATCGTGTTTTAACCTTTTGAACTTTACGTAACCCTTCTTATTTTTAATGTGGTACCACAGATTTTGTTATAGTCTCTTCAGAATGACTGCTTACCTACTCTGTTTTCCCTGATCTATGACAAGACAGTAATCTTTTCTATCCCTGACTTGTAAAAAATACAGTCCTGACAAAAATAATACAAATCTTGTCCCTGATCTAAAACAGAAAAAAAGTAGATTCACCTTACCTGAGCCTTCATGATTGATCACCTGATTCGTGAAAACCCGTCCTTCAGTCGCAGATCAGAAAGTGGCTGGCCTCTTTTGTACGACAATTCAGTCGGAGGGCTTTTCAAATAAGAAGAACCAATGTGGTTTCTTCCCCGTACAGTTTCAAGCCACCTGGCCTGTATGATCAGAGGCGAAGTGAGGGTTTCCGGCTCGAAGGACCAATCTGTCAAAGGAAAAAACTTCAAAGACCAATACACATAAGGTTCAGTTAAGGCACATTTAATAACTTGCTGCAAGGAGACAAAAACATGCAAATACAGGATTTTGCCTAACTACTAACAGGAAGTATGCTATTCTTATACTGTTCTACAAGACATTGCCTTCTATGGCTGACGTAATCAAACACAACTTTCACTATTGTTCTACAGCAGATGTTACTCAGATTTTCTGCTGACATGACTGGATTTATGAAAAACATTTTGAGAAAAACAACCTGGCCTTGGTGGGCCCTAGCCCGTTACAAGCTTCTATTGTGTAGTTCTAATACATGTGTTACATTTCAAGGTACTTTTCTAACTCAGACACAAGCAAATGCTGATTGCAGTTCATATTTTCAAGCAGTCTTTGTTCTGATTATCTATAGCTTCTGCAGCTGTGTGTTTTCTCACAGCACAAGCGGAACTCCTTGTCTGAGTCTCATAACATTAATACAAGCGATATTGTTCTATTCATTATTTTCCTGACACAAGCAGAAATTATCTGCTTCCCTGTAAATTTCCAAAGCATAAGCAATAGCTGCACATATTTCATGATAATACAAGGTTAGAAAGCTTCTGCAGTTCATACAGATTTTATGCAGTGTGAAATAGAATAAATGTGTTAACCCTTTTCAAGCCTTAAATGCACTAAGCATATTACTAATACATACATATTTTTCTGACATATTGATACCCGTCAACTATCAACAATTCACGTCCCTTATGAGTCCTACTTGTGCTGTACAGTGAATTCACTTTGCCTGGTGCATAGTCTTGCAAAGTACCTTCCCCAGCCTGTAAGACATGTAATAGCACATTCACTACTCTGTAGTACTACACTATACAACCATATCACCTACTACACATTATAGCAATTCAAATGCCATAGCAACTGTACACGCTTCTGACGACTGTTAGCGTGAGACAATATGGACAGCTGGTATTACATTTCGATGTTATTACGTATCTCTTGCTAATGCATTGATAAGGATGGCAATTCAAAGCATACACATTTCTGTAGACTATCCTTGCTATATGACAACCCATTTACCTTGTTGTCACCAGCATACTGTAGGAATTGTTACCTCCATAGTCCTCGGATCATCATATTCAGATATTCAGGAAAACCTTATGCTGGCCAGCCCCCAGGGTTAAACGATGTTATTTCTATATCCAGTAAACTGAAACTGAAGGTTCTGAACAGATAAAAATGTGTATATATATTTTATACATATTTTATAATTTCTGTCTTGTACATATAGTTTCTGTTTATATATATATATATATATATATATATATATATATATATATATAGATGTATAATATATTTATTTAAAAGTTTTTTACATTATTTATATACTTTTATATATGTACATTAAGAATTTTTGCATTATCTGGATATGCTCCTGTGTTTTTATATATGTCTTGGGTATGTGTCTTTTTAAAAGTTTTTAAAGGTCTTAATTGATTTTAATTGATTTAATGAGGTAGGGTGTGTTCTTTAGTGTATATATTGGATTGTATGTGCTTTATTATTTTGTATGAAGAAGTTTGGTGATAGCTACCAAACGAAAGTGCTTACCTTGGATTTATTGTCTGTATTAAAGTTTGTACTTCTTTTGGATTCCAGTCTACGTGGTATTTTTTTTCAGTTTTTGGTTGTTCTATTTTACAGTTTTAGATTCAGATATTACTCCTAGATTATGAAATGCCACTGGCAATGTGCAGATCGACTGCTGCTGGAACCAGGAAATGTTTCACAAGATGCTGGCAATACGTTATTACATATGCGATATTACTTAAGGTCGTACTCTATTTATGCGACTCTTTAATATGCGAATGACATGCTGTTTACGACCTTTACGGAGTCACACATATGTGTGTTGCCTAAATGCTATCTTGAAAATGGTATTTCGACCATTCATCATTCGCCCGTATGTGATTCGCGGTTATAACGGTAAACCTATATATATATATATATATATATATATATATATATATATATATATATATACACACACACACACACACACACACATACATATATATATATATATATATATATATATATATATATATGTCTACTTCATAACACTGAAATTTCATAACATTGAAAACTCAGAACATCGAAAGTGTGCTTTATAACATTGAAAACTACAATACATATGTAAATAACATCCTCCCCACCTATAACAACACCCAACTAACAAACACACTTTTTACTACATTTCTGCAGGGGCTCCAGCCCCCCTGCACCTCCCACACCCCCGGTAAATTAAATACACCAACTCCAAGATTGCACTACAGTGGAAATAAGTTCATTTCCTATCCTCACTGTATCACAATCACCATACACTGAGGTTAGGAAATTAACTTTTTTCCACTGTAGTGCGATCTTGGAGTTGGTATATTTAATTTATGGGGGGGGGCATGGGGAGCACAGCCCCCCACATGGGGTGTGCAGGGAGGCTTGCCCCCTGCAGAAACGTAGAAAGTGTGTTTGTTAGTTAGGTGGTGTTGTAGGTGGAGGTGATATTTACTTGTGGAATATAGTTTTCAATGTTATGAAGCACACTATTAATGTTCTGAGTTTTCAGTGTTTTGAATGTTCGATGTTATGGTCTCAATGTTATGAAATTCAGCCTTATGAAATTTTAATGTTATGAAGTAGACCCATGGGTAGATACAGATACTTTTTTTGTTTTGTTTTTGTTAAAATTGGCCCTGCTTTTTTTAAGAAAAGGATCAGTAAGTTGTTGGAAAATGAATGGTAGAGGATAACTAGGTTAGGAGTAAACACATAACATAAAGGACACCACATAACAGAAGCACAGGATGGTAAAATACAAAAGGGGTAGATGTGGCACACAAACAAAACATACAGACAGCAGAAGGGGGAGCACAGGAAGCTAACAAAACATGGGAGGGGATCAGCCAACACATGATCCACCATTCAAACAAAGTTAAACTAATGCATCAATGCAAACAACAGCATTGCTGTGGTGTTGTCCACTGTGTGACCACTTTATAGAAGGACTAAGAATGACCGAGTATGGTATGTGGAGCATATTGACAAAATAGCAGTTATATGCATATCTGTGATTCAGTCCAAGGTTGGCAGCTCTGCATATGTACAAAAGTGGCACATGCTGCAAATAAAAGAGTTCCAGATACATACAAGATTACAGGTACTGAGGTCAGGGTTTAACCACTAGCCCTACAGGTGGGAAGCAAACATCTGTCTACTAAGCCACACTAAAACCCTGAAATTCATGGGAAGTTTCACTGCTGTTCTGTCAGGGTAGCAGTAAAATGTTCCTGCAGCTCCAAAGAGGTATTACAGTATAAACACAAAAAATTCCAAATACATGCCACTGAAATGACACATCACATTGTGTCATCTGTGGACAATAGTCACACCTGCTGTATGTACATCACACCTGAACATATTCATCATTTCTGATTTGCTATAGTTATTTGCACTAGTACAGCATGCACAGTGGTAAATACTATGTTTCTGCACATTACTACCTCTAGTAGTAGACCCGTAACAAGCGATTTGCCCCAAGGATCGGTCTTGGGGTCTCTACTGTTTGGGATATACTTTTCTGAGGTACAAGCCAAAACCAGTGGTCTGTGGCTGACCAAGTTTGCAGATGACTGCAAGCTGGGTGCTGTTTTAAATTCCCCTAGTGATGTGAACATCCTCCAAGTGGGCCTTATGCATACTAATGACTGGTGCCAGAAGCATGGCCTCAAACTGAATGCCAAGAAATGCACCATTATCCCATTTGGGGAAAATGTCATCCCCACTAATTATCACATTAATAACAATGTACTAAGCATGCAATCAGTCGTGAGGGACTTGGGCACCCAGGTTGATAGCAACCTGACTTTTACCACCATGTTGCCTCCATTGTGTGGAAGGCTTTCTACATGGCCACCTCATAAATAAGGGTATTTCATCCAAGAACAAGGAGGTCATAACATCCTTGTACTCCTCCCATATCAATGCTACTTGGAAAGATTCTCTTCCTCTGTATAAAATGTTACATTAATTTATCCTAGCCCAAATAATAAAGGCCACTGTTCGGACCAATATAAGAAATGGCTCTAGCTTCACACTTGCCATAACAATAACAAACAACAACAAAAAAAAAAAAAAACAGGTGATTTCACACAGAAAAACTCCTCAGTGCTCTGGGTGATCGGTCACCCATTAAATCCATTTGGTCATTCAGAACATATTAAAAAAACAACGCAAATAACTGAATGAAGATCTTTTTCTATAATAAATTACACAATCTCAACATGCTCCTCGGTGCGAAAGATAGTCATCTCCCCAGTATACCACGACAGACTCCACCACAGCTTTAAATTTTTTCAACTCAGAACTGTCCCATAATTCATGATACTCTGTACCCCCTTAAAAAAAAGCGCAAATGACAAAGCTGTCCATGGCTTACAGTGGATATTAAAGCAAAATTCTGCCTGTAAGATCTGGAAAAAGAAGTCTTACAACTTTGAGCTACACCAAACATTTCAGAGTCTAAGGTAAGAAACAAGAATTGCAAAAAGCCCTGTTCCTTAAACAGATACAGTAATCAAATGGGTCTTGAACCAATCTGAAGCCCTGTTCCTTAAACAGATACAGTAATCAAATGGGTCTTGAACCAATCTGTTTTGTAAAGAAATAAAAAACTTAACAGGGACATTAAATAACTGTTCGACTAACAAAAACAAACCACTAATATTAAACCACTCAACTTTTGTTAATGAATATACCTACTGTCTGCAGCCCACTATAACAGACACAACTAAAGCTTTTCCAACAACTTACTCACTCACCAATTCACCAATTTATACCCTCTGCCTTTTATGCAGCAATCTTTTTCTTCTCTGAAATTTCAGTAAATCAGACCATGTCCCGCCTACTCAATATTAATTCAGGATCCAAATCCAGTAATCATCATCCCAACACACCAGTGGAGTCTCCCAGAGCTCTGTGCTGGGCCCTCTCCTTTTTGGAATTATAGGTTCATAGGTAGATACTAGGCTATCTGACCTAGGGCATTTATGGAGATCAAAACCAATGTCAAACGCCTCTGGCTGACCAAGGTTTCAGATGACTGCAAACTGGGAGCAGTCACTGAATCCCCCCAAAATTAGAACATGGCGCCAAACCATGGTTTAAAACACAATACCAAGAAATGCATTATAACACGTGACAAAACAAGATACTGCCAGCACAGCTATCTGGAGTTTTGTAAATAAGTACGTGTTATTTGTGAATATTAACATAATTTAAATAGAAGTGTAACAAAAGTGAGATACTGCCATCACAGCTGTCTGGAATTTTGTAAATGGTTATGCATCATTTGTGAATATCAACATGATTCATATGCTTGTGTTACAAATGTATTAGAACTGTATGTCATACAAGATGGCTTGTACAGACATGTGCTGAAGAGATATGTTGTAGAGTACTCAGCTTAGAGATGTGTCCACATTGTACTCTACTGGAAGAGAACATAAATGCACATAAATTATTGTAACCATGTAAATGTATATATTTTAACAGTGAAAACTGGAACATAGAGGGTTAATTGCAAAAGCCGAGAAAAATAGTTGAGATTAAATTATTTTATAATTACGCCATAAAAGATGGTTTCAATGCAGCAAGTAGACAGGATGCCTAAAACTAGGGAGCCTTCTGCATTGTCTTCTAACTGTTTTATTGTTTTATATCTTCGAGCAGCTGAAAACATCTAAGGGCTATGTACTTTCACAGAGAGATGCTAAATGGTGGCACTTTCTAGCAATGGGGATTTAGCTTGGGAAGTAAAGTTAGATGATAAGAAGTGGTGTCATCCCACAAGCTAACCCTTGAGATATTAATTTAAGAACTCTCCGAGAGAGACATTGCATTTTATATTTTGTCTTTCACCTGACAGCTATAGCTTAGATGTTTTCCTTATTTATTTGAGATTGTCCTGCAATGTTTTAAATATTTCCTGTGATTTTGAACTCTGACGTAACTCTGATTATTTACTTGTTCTTTTATTATTTATTAAATATATTTAAACCTATCATTGTGGCTGATCTGTGTAGAGACATGTTTAAACTCAGAGTACTTGCATATTTATTTGATGACACTGTGGGCCACTCTTAATAGCCTTGCTCTTGGTCAAACTACCATTTGGGTTTATAGTAACATTACACAGTAAGATTGGACACCCTTTGTTAAGGGCCTTAAAGTAGCTGAAAAAGAGTTGACTGTAGGCAGAAATAACTACCTTATAGTCTGGGCAAAAGGGTTGCAGAGCTAGTGAACCTGTGCCAGCCTTTCCCAGGTGTGTGTGTGTGTGTGTGTGTGTGTGTGTGTGTGTGTGTGTGTGTGTGTGTGTGTCTGTATAAATCAAATCTCAAACAGTGTGTGTGATAGCTACTTTGGCAGGGACACAAAGCACTGGTTGGATAGAGATGGTGCTGGAGGTTTTGGCATGGCCACTCAGCTGAGATCTCAACTCTATAGCTGTGCCAGTGGGGAGTCTTATTGGGGATCTGGAGAAAGAGGGAGAAAGCAGCCCCAGACTGACTGTGATCTCGGTGTGCTCTTAAGGGAAATTGCACTTTACTGTGTGTGTGTGTGTGTGTGTGTGTGTGTGTGTGTGTGTGTGTGTGTGTGTGTGTGTGTGTGTGTGTGTGTGTGTGTGTGTATGTGTATGTGTATGTGTGGGAAATTGCACTTTGTGTGTGTGTGTGTGTGTGTGTGTGTGGGTGTGTATGTATGTATGTATGTGTGTGTGTACTTATCCTCCCAGTGTATACATTCCCCACTGTTTCCAGTGGTGAGGATTGAGGCTCCTTGATTACTGGGCCAGTGATGGGGTGTCACAACACCGTTTGTGAAGTCAGCCACCTAAGGTAAAGTACAGTTGTGTAAACTCTTACTAAAACAGTGGATGTCTTTCTCTTCACTGTTGCAGTATTCATTACCTATGGGAGAGAACAAAAACTACAGTAAGAAATGGGAGGAAGAAGGCAAAGAGGAACCCTCCCCAAACAAATGAGAGATAGCCTTGGCAAAACCTGCCCTGGCTTTGGAAATGACATCCAACTTGTAATGTTTAGTGAAGCTGTGCAAAGAATAACAGAAAACAGCTTCAAGGATGGAACTGATGTCCAAACCCTTGAAAAAAGCCCCAGAGCAGGCCACTGCCCTGGTAAATGGGCCAGAACAGGGGCAGGCAGCTCTTTGCCATGAAAGAAATAACAAAAAATGGCTTTTGGAATCTGTGAGATTTTTTTAGGAACTCCCATAACCAATGTCCTGGCATGAAAAGAAACAAAAAAGTTGCTCAGATTTATGTACAGCCTTTGTTTTGTGTTATCTAAGTAACACCTAAGCTGTCTATGAAGACCCAAGGTGTGTAAAACCTTCTTACTAGCAGATTGTGGAGAAGGAAAAAAGAAAGGATGTGGGATAGACTGATTAAGAGGTAGCTCATTGATACCTTGGGTATAAAAGAAGGATTAAAAAGCAGAAACACCTGAACCACCATCAAGGTTTACAGTTCAAAAACTCTCTTGGCAGAGGTGAGGGCAACCAATAAAACAGTCTTCCGGGTGCAATAGTTGCACAGAAGTAGCAGCAGGTTCAAAGGGTGCCCAGGTGAATTTCTTAAGATCAAAGTTAAGCTCTCAAGAAGAAGAGATGGGCTTTTTTGGAGGCTTGATGTGGAGGATGTCTTTCAGGAGTTGTTTAACCTAAAATAGTGGATTCCAAAGTAGGCAAGCAGAGATTGCCTTTCAGAAGTTTTTTAACCTCAAAATAGGACCCCAATGGTGGATTCAAAAGTAGGCAAGCAGAAATTGCTGACAAGTGAGTATAACAGAAGAACATGCCAAGCCCGAATGGAATAGTTCACACAAGTAAGAGAGAACCAAAGGAACTCACACTTAAAAGGAATCCTGGTGATGCTTAAGACACCAAACAGGAAATCTTTTCCATTTGGACATATATGACTTTCTGGTTGTGGGTTTCCTGGCCTCCTGCAGAACCTTAAGCAAGTAATTGGAAACTGATGTTGAAAGGGGATTAAAACTCTTATTAACCAAAGTGCCAGCTGAAGTGTGGACAGATGAGGGTGAAGGACAGACCCCTTGTCTTGTGTGACAAGATCTATTCGATGAGGTAACTTATGATGATTGTCCCTGACCATATTAAAAAAGGAGGGGAACCAGTGCTGTCTGTGTCAAAATGGAGTCACCAACAAGATTTTTTTAGAGAGGCCTGTTTAATCTTCTATAGGATGCTGGAAAGAAGAAGAAGAAGAAGAGGAAAAGTATAAAGGAACACACTTTCAAGGAAAAAGACATGATGTCCACCCTTCCAGCTAAGGGACTTCTGGAACAGAAGCAAGGAAGTTGTCTGTTCAGAAGGAAGGCAAATAGATCCACTTGAGGAATACTACACTGATAAACTATGTCTAGAAACACCTCTCTGAAGAATCCATTCATGAGGTTGTGCCCAGGAACTGCTCAGAAAGACTGCCACCAGGTTTTGTCCCAAAGGAATGTAAATCACTTGAACAGAAATCTGCAGTTGGATAGCTAGATCCCAGGCCTGAAGGGTTAGCCTGAAAAAATGATAAGACTGTGTGCCTCCCTGTTTTTTGATGTCCCATGTGACAATGGTGGTGTCTGTGTAGACTCTTAAAGGGCCTGCAGACCAAAGGCAGTGGAAGGCCTGGAGAACAAGGATAACAGCTTGCATCTCTTTGATGTTGATGTGATCCAATCACTGATAAGGGGGCCAAAGCCCCTGAACCATCATACTTCCAGAAGCAGCCCCTCCAACCCTGATCTGAAGCATCTGTAAAGAGCTCCTGAGGTGGAGCAGGAGGCTGGAAAGGGACGCATGGGTTCAGGGGGATATGCTGGTACCACCAGTGAAGCTTGAGTTTGAGACGAGGAAGCAAGGGAACTGGAAACTCTAGAGGCTGGCAATACTGAAGCCACACTAACTGTAGGTACCACTAGAACTTCCTCATGTGAAGCTTGGCAAAAGGGATCATGAGAATGGTCAAGGCCATGAACCCCAGAGCCATCCAAAACTCCCTGAAAGGCATGAGATACAGAGGAAGCAAGGACTGGAAGTAGGTTATTACAGACATCACCTTGAGAGCAGGCAGAGAAGCCAACAAAGGAATAATTTGGATCCAGTATTCCAGAAAGTTGAGATCCTGGGGGGAGCAGATCTTCCAAATATGGAAATATTTGTACTCCATGAAGCCTGTAGAAAGCTATGACTGGAGCCAGACACTTGGTGAATACCATAAAAAGGTAAAGCTATTGCCACCTCGAGAATGGAATTTAACCACAAATGATAATGATGGGTAAAGCTATTGCCACCTCGAGAATGGAATTTAACCACAAATGATAATGATAATCCAAAAAGTCATAAATAAATAGTTTATTTAAGCTTTAATAAATGCAATGTTAGCTTTTCATCCACTGGAACAGGAACAGACTTTATCAGAATACCAGATAAAATACAACAGTAGTTTTTATACAGGTAATTAACCAATAATATTCCAGAACCATTTAATCACATTCATTAGAGACTAATACAATTACTAGTTTTTATTTTTTTTACAGTAATATTTTATCATTTAGTGGTACTTTTCCATTATCAGGGCAACAGGTCACCGCACGCACTGAATATTCCAGCCGAATAACCGCAGATGTAATTTGTCGACATCTCGTTTCCTAACAGACTGACAGTCGTGTATGCTTGCAGGTATCAATGCTCTCTAGGCAGGGAAGTCAGAAGTAATCAGCTTTGCACCTTGGCCTCGTATAGCGTTGCCCCTCACTTCCTGTCTTATTGTCTCCAGATGTTGCCTCGGCATTGGTAAGGATTTTTGAGTTTTAGATAATAGCTGTTGTGATTTTGTATTTGTATGTGCCTTTCAAGAATTATTCTTTAAGTTGGTATGATAGTACTGGCACTACAAGTGACATCTTATTTGAACTGGAATTAGACAGTCTGGGGTGGGAAGCCGTAGTAAAACATTGATTGCGGCCTTACATGTTAACAATCACACAATTAATGATGTGTTTCCAAACTCTTGCTTTCAGACTTCTAAGTGTTATGTGTAGTATATTTAGATATTTAGATGTAGCACACCTCATGCCAATAAATAAACAAACAAGCAAAATAAATGCCGGTGGACCAGTTGCTTATTTTTATTTATTTATGTTTCACGTTAAGCATTTTTATAATAAGAGATCTGAGAAGCTAAATACAGACTGATCAGCATTTGACATCGTAATGCAAAAAAAACTCTTTAACAACCGCTTCAGGGCTAACATCTGGGCGATCACTGCGTGAGCATTACACGGCCTTTGAACTGTTGCCCTGATAATGGAAAAGTACCCATTTAGTTTATATGAAGTGCTTCACGGACTAGTTAACTTGTATTATTCACTAATGAATATGACTAAATCCTCCTGGAATATTCAATATCACATAACACAGTATCACTGTAATCTGCCCTCATCAGATCCTTCACAGAGCATAATGCCCCTATCTAAAGTATCTTCTCCTAATGAGCTGAAGGATTACAGACTTATTTCTAACTTGTACACTATTACCAAAATGTTTGAAAAACTGGTATGCAAACTACAGCAGTGGCCTGTTATGCAATTCACAGCATGGCTTTCACAAAGTTTTCAATAACTTTGCTGCCTTGGTAAGATACGCTAATAGCATTTATTGCAACTTGAAGAAGGCACTCATTACTGCAGGTCTCTTGGTTGACACCACAAGGGCTTTTGAAACAGTCAACCATACACTTCTTCCCAGTAATCTCAAAAATCTCACTTTGCTGATAACACTATTTGCTGGTTTTGCAAATATATGAAAGAAAGAACCTTCCAAGTCCATTGTAATGTTTCATCCACTGCTATTGGTACACTTAACACAGGTGTACCACAAGGTCCTGTGCTAGGTCCTCTCTCCACACTCTTTGTCAATGATCTCTACCTAGAAAGTACAGTTGTGCACACTTACCATAAATGTAGATGTTCAAGTGTATTCACTGTTGCAGTCATCACATTTGGGTTATCTGCTTGCAGTAGCCCTCAGTCGGCCTGATTATCAAAGCCTTGGGTCCTGCGTGGGTTGCTGTCTCATCTTCCATGTTGTCAGGTAGTCAGTGGTATAAAGCATGCAGCCGATGCCATTCCATCAGTTTTTTTTCCCCAGATGTCAGGCGCCCCCATAATGGGAAGTAATTATATACAAGGTTACACTTCCAACAAAAAAGCAAATACACCAAAAAGCTTTAAGCATAGTAAACAAGAATAGAGGTATAGTCAATAGAAGTCAGGGGGCTGGAGGGAGGGTAACCAGGATTGCAACAGTGAATACACTCGAACATCTACATTTCTGGTAAGTGTACGCAACTGTACTATGTTCTTCATGTTTCACTGTTGCAGTCATCACATTTAGGTAGGTTCCCAAAGCTAAGGATGGGAGGAGGTAATTAGATAGCATAAGTATCAGCTATAAGGCCCTGCAAGACTGCAGTGGCAAAACCAGCTCTGGATTTAGAAAAAAATGGCAAGTGGTAATGCTTGGTGAAGGCATGTACAGAACTCCAGGTAGCAGCTTCTAGGATGTCCCTGGTAGGGACACCTCTGAGAAAGGCTGTAGAGGTAGATGCAGCCCTGGTTGAATGTGGTCTAATCCCCTGTGGGGTAGGTTTTCCATGGTGCTTATAGAAGAAATGAATGCAGTGGCCTATCCACTTAGAAATGTTTTGCTTTGAAATGGCCTTCTCCTCTGCCCCTGCAGCAAATGCAACCAACAGCTGTTCAGATTTCCTGAAAGGTTTAGTCCTGTCCAAGTAAAATCTAAGTTGTCTGTGCACATCCATTGAGTGCAGTATTAGTTCCCCCTTGTTCTGTGGAAAAGAAGGTTGGCAAATGAATGGACTGTTTAAGGGCCACACTGGATACCACCTTGGGCATGAAGGAGGGATTGGTCCTGAGGGACACCTTGTCCACATGAAAGATGATGAAAGGCTCCACTGTCATGAGGGCCTGTAATTCAGACACTCTTCTTGCTGAAGTGATGGCTAGAAGGAAGGCTGTTTTCCAAGAAAGGAATTTCAACTCTGCATTTGCAGCTGGCTCAAAGGGAGGTAGAGTGAGTTTTTCCAATACAAAGTTGAGGTTCCAGGCTGGAGTAGGGGCTCTCCTGGGTGGTCTTAAGTTTTTAGCCCCTCTGAGGAACTGCTTCAATAGTGGATGAGAGAAGAGGGGTGGTTCTGTACTGCAATGAGCTGAAATGGCTGAGGCATGAATTTTGATGGAGGAAAAGGAAAAGCCCTTGTGCAGCATCTCAGATAAATTGAAGAATCTGAGGTAAATTGGGCACTGCTGTGCCCATCCCCTGAGTTTGGCTCCAGGAACAGAATGTTTTCCATTTTTCAGCATAGGATTTTCTAGTACTAGGCCTTCTTGCCTCCAGAATGACATCCATCACTTGTTTACTGACGGATGGCAACAGAAAGATCTGGTAATTAGCCAGGCTGCCAGGTTCAAGGTTTGAAGTTGTGGGTGCAGAATCTGGCCCTCCTGCTGGGAAAGCAGGGTAGAGGTCTGAGGCAGGTACCATGGTGCCAGCAGTGACACACTGCACAAGAGGGGGTACCAGTGTTGGCATGGCCAGTCTGGTGCAATCAGTATTGTCCTTGGTTTGTCCTTGTATGATCTTTAGGCATAAACGGATAGGTTTTTCCAGGTGAAGGACAGGGCATCCACTTTCCAGGCTAGTTTGTGGGGAGTCCTTATGCAGAATTTGTCCAATTGGTAGTTCTGAGGGGAGGCAAACAGGTCTATCTCTGGGCTCCCCCATTTGTTTCCCAACATGTTGAATATCTTTGGTTCCAGTTTCCACTCGTGTGGGCCCATGAGATTTCTGCTTAGGTCGTCTGCCAGTGTATTTAGCTTTCCTGGCAGGAATTGAGCCTGTAGGTGCACTTGATAGCTCAAGGCTGTGTTCCACAGAGCCATGGCTAGTCTGCAGAGAGGGTATGAGTGGGTTCCTCCCTGCTTGTTTATGTACCACATAACAGTGTTGTTGTCTGTCTTTTCCAATAATTGTCCTGTAAGAATGTGGTCCTTGAAGGCTGTGAGAGCATTCTGTACAGCTAACATTTCGTTTTGATTGAAATGCAGGTGCATTTGACTTGGTTTTCATTTGCCCTGAATGCACTTCCCTGCCAAGTGAGCCCCCCATGCATAGTCTGATGAGTCTGTCGTTAGGGTTTGGGTGGCAGAGGGTAGAGTGAATGGCAGTCCCTTGTTTTGGTGGCAGGTGGCAGGCCTCTGCCCATCAAAGGAACTCTATCTGTAGACACTGTATGATAAGAATCATTGACTCTAGATCCTGAGAATGTTGACACCATAGGCTTTTTAGATACCATTGTAGTTTCCTCATATTCAGTCTTGCATATGGAATTAGTATAATGCAGGAGGCCATGAACCCCAGGGATTGCAGTATTTTCCTTGCAGATAGCTGGGTCTTTGTGGCCAGTAGTTTGAAGTAGGCTGTCAAATTAACTTGTTTCTCTGGCGTGACGTAGGCCATCTGGGAAGTTGTATTCAAGCTTGCTCCCAGGAATACAATTTGCTGGCAGGGTACAAGATGTGATTTCTTTTCATTTATGGTGTACCCCAGAGAAGGTAGCAGTTTCTTTACAAATGCCGGATGAGTCAATAGTATGTCCTGGCTTTCTGCCTTAATTAGACAATCATCCAGGTATGGGTATATTTTAATATTTCTTTGCCTGAAAAAGGAATGACTGGAGCTAGGCACTTTGTGAATACCCTGAGCACAGTAGATAAGCCAAAGGGCAGTGCAGAGAACTGATAGTGCATGTAGCCTGCTTTGAAGTATAGGTATCTTCTGCAAGATTCCTTTATTGGGATGTGCAGGTAGGCTTCCTTTAAATCCAGTGTTGCCAACCAGGCATATTTGCCTAGCATAGGAAGCAGCTGATGAAGAGTTAGCATCTTGAATTTTGGGATTACCAAAAATGTGTTTAGGATAGACAGGTCCAGGATAGGACGCCAGGAATGGTCTTTTCTGGGTACCAGAAAAAGTCTTGAGTAGAAACCTTGTCCCCATTCTTCTTCTGGGACAGGATGAATAGCCCTGATGCTTAAAAAAGAGAGAACTTGCTTTTGAGCCTCTGCCCACTGATTTGGGGGTAGATTTGGCCAACTGTTTGTTGTTGGTAAGGAGTGGAAGTGGAATCTATATCCTTGGGAAACTATATTTAAAACCCATTTGTCCTGGGTAATGAGTTCCCAATTTTTTGCCTGCAGGGTAATCTTGCCCCCTAAAGGAACAGTCAGTTGAGCAGGGCTTGGAAGGTTTAAAGTCAAGTCATTGAGACAGTTTACTATAGGGGGGAGTCTTACTACTTCCTGCTTTGAAAGTGGGAGCCTCCCCCCCCCCACTGCTTAGTCCTATGAGTCCCATGGGACTGCAGTCTGGGTGTTTTGCTGGTTCTGGGTTTGGGCCAATGCCTACTAAATCTGGGAGGCTGTACTTGCAGGAAATCTTTAACAGTTTGTATAGATTTAGCTTTTTCCTCCATCTTTTTAACTACTACTTCTGCTTTGTTGCCAAACAGGCGGTCTTGGTTTAAGGGAGCATCCAGCAATTTAGCCTTAATATGATCTGGCAAAGATTGCTCCTTAAGCCAAGCATGCCTTCTAAGTACAGACCCAGTGACAGCAGCCCTGCAAGATGCCTCTAATGAATCAAAGCCACATTGCAAAGTATGTTTTCCAACTTGTTCAGCAGAATGCATTTGTTTGTGTCTTTCAGCTTTTCCCGGTTAGGGGTCGCCACAGCGGAACTCCGGTCTGCTAATGATTGGCAGTAGAGTTTTACATGCTGGCTTGCCGGGCCTAATGCACAACCTTCAATGAAGGAACGCCCATTCACGCATGTCGCCACACAGAAGACGCTCTAACTGAGAATCAAACGGGCAATGTCTAACTGTGAGGCGACGATGCTACTGCAGCACCACCACCTCAGCAGAATGCATTAAATCCTGTAAATCTTTATTTTCAGCACAATCAGGAATCAACATCAATCCAATAATATGCTGCTGATATTTTAATATATGAAACTGGCAGTTTAAGGCCCTAATGGCCAAGGTTGCAGAAGTGTATACCTTCTTACCTCATCTATCCAGCGTCCTGGAATCTCCATCAGAGGGGGTAGGATTTTTGGCAGTAGTAGCCTTAATGCCCTTGCGTCCCTGGGAAATGGTCTCAGGATTCGCAGTAGGATGTTTAAAAAGGAACTTGTGAGAGTCAGGAACCCTGTAATACCTGTCATGTTTTCTGGGGGCAGGAGGTAAAGAGTCAAGGGCCAGGCTAGATTCCGAGAAGGCATCATCAACAATGTCCAGTACAGGAGGCATAGCTAAAGGCCTGTGTTGGGGCAGGAGTAAGAAATCTCTAAGCCTCTTTTTAGAGTCAGAGTAATCCTGGTTTTCTCAGTGAAAATGCTCCCTAAGAGTATGCAAGGTTTCAACAAAAGAGAAATCCTCTGGAGGGGAAGCAGGGGGAATGGAGTCCTCTGCATCAGAATCCTCAGAGGTAGATAAGAGTAAATCCTGGTCATCAGTGGAAGCAGAAATTTCAGAGTCGATCAGAAGAATCAGAAGGAAAATCAGTCCTATGTCTCTTAGAGGGGGAAGGGTGGCTTCCCCTGATTAGAGTAATAAGGTCTTCAGCCATTCTTATTATTTGTTTTTAGGCATATGGGCCTGACCATGTGGTCTGGGCATCGGTTTTCTAGGCATGGATCGAGTTTTAGGCCTTGAAGAAGAAGAAGATGGCATTGGTTTAATATGCAAGTCAGTAGGCCTGAATACATCCTCAGAAGCCTGTGCCAGCACACTGGCTCTGTACCCATCCAAGGTAGAGACATCCGCAGGTTCCACAGTCAAGGAAGCATCTCACAGCATACCACACTCTGAATGTGTCTCAGTAGAGGCCTGCGAATCTGAAGTAGCAGGTATCAGGGGCTGTGAAAGCACCTCACTGATTACCGGTGAAATGGCAACTAGCTTAGGAGAAGCATCGTCGGCAGCTTTGAACCTATGCAGTCTGCCTCTGTCTTTATCTTTGTGTTTTTTTGGAATGTCGGTAGTTGGGTGGCTTACCGAAGCCATTTCTGGATAATTGAACTGAGTACCAAAATATTTAGAAGCGTAAATGAACAGACGACGAATAGTTCGAGGTTTGAATAAGGCACAAAACCGACAGCAAGGTACGTCGTGGTCTGGGCCTAAGTAAGGAATGCAGTATGAGTGAAAATCTTTATGAGGTATTTGCTTTCCACAAGAAATAAAATTGTTAACTTTTACTGACATCGGTTTAGAGCAAGAAAAAGGTTCCCCAATGGTGTACTTAGCTTAGTTGAAGACTTTGGTTCTGAAATTCGAAAATGAAAATTTCAGGAGTCGGCCAACCAGCACTCGCGAACTGCTTCTGCTTTGGGCACCACACATCAAGAAAGACTGATGTAATTGTGTCGGCTGCATGCTTTATACCCCTGACTACCTGACGTCATGGAAGATGAGACAGCAACCCATGCAGGACCCAAGACTTTGATAATCAGGCTGACTGAGGGCTACTGCAAGCAGATAACCCAAATGTGATGACTGCAACAGTGAAACACGAAGAACATAAAGCAAATATTAAGTTACTAATGTATGCAGATGATTAGCTGCTACTGCAGTCCAATACAAGCTACTCTGACCTCTAGAGAAAATTACAAGACAACTTCACTCAATTATTCAATTGGTCCAACTCTAACAAGTTACTTAATCCTTAAAAATAACGTCATGGTATTCTCCTCAACCAAGAATTTACCCACTATCCCTCCTATTCTCTCCTTAATAGGAACACAGTACATAACATTGCTGAACGTAGCTACCCAGGCATTATACAGGACCCTACTCCTTCACAACACAGAGATATTGTAACTAAGAAATACCTTGTAAAATTACAACTAAGTTACAAGATTTGTCATCTCTTCTCACACACTGCTTTCAGGGCCATTGCCAAAAATAATTTAATACCCAAATTGGAACATGGCATTCCTTTTCTCATCATGCATTCATCTCACAAAACTTAAAATTCAGACTGCTGAAAAGTAAAACTGCATACCTCCAAATGCACAATTGCAATTTGTTAAAAAATTCCAAATGTCTCTCAGATAAACAAGCAAACCGGTCCATAAGTTGGGTCACAACGGAAGGGGTAAACACAATATCAAAGAAGTCAGATTAGAGTAGCCAAGCAACAAGCATGGTTTTAGGATGTATGACAAAAAAGATTATTCAGAGAACACCCATGAAAAGACAAGGGCTAGAATTCATAACCTGAATACAACATCCTCAAAAAAAAAAAACATTAAATATCCATAAAAAACATGTAATTTTGTGTGGGTCACACTAAGTGTTCTCATTCTTTCAGACTTTTTCTGACCATGAGATTTATTGAAATGTACACATATTATACCATCATATTACCATCAGTAGCAAAATAATCAATGTTTCAACTATGTTTCATAAGAAATTGTTTATATTTCCCCAGTTCACTAAGCAGAAGGTGCACAAGCATTCAGTCTCAGTTGTCAGCAAAATGATTTCCAGTTTAAATGTTTCTCATTCTGATCCATTCCCATATTTAATTTCAAGTAGTCTAGAACTGAGAAACCAACGTCTGTAAAAGAGCAACATACATTTGAATGCAATAAAAACGGATTTTTTTTTTTTTTACTGATGATCCATAGGTTAGTGCTAAGTTATCTGATCTTGTGGGCCATTTTAAGCATAGCCAAATTACCCAATCCATTTGGGGATTACTACATGTGTCCAAACCAAACAATTCTGCTGGCAAATCACTACCCTCCCTCCACCTCGCTAAATCCTAGAACTCCATCCCACAAGCAATACAACAACACTCCCTAAAAATCATTTAAAACTCAACGAAAGCCATAATAGCTCTGTATATGGGATGTTTCTATATAATCTCCAGATTCTTACTGTCACCAGTCTTCATAATTTGTAACAATCTTCATCCTATAATTACTTCACCATCTCCTACTCAGTGTCTGTTTACAGCTGATTCCATTTGAAAGTAACTATACTCATATAAACTTGATATTAACTAATAGTTTACTGTATTCTTGCTTTAACTGTCATGTCCTAATTAAATGTCATATCATTATCATTCTATGTATGTTCATTTATTATTTTTTATTAACTCATACACAATATATACATTTATTATGTAAATCTTGAATAACCACCTTCCACTCATTCTGAAAAATGTAGAATTTCTCCCTGGGCCTCACCTGAAAATGGGGCCTATGTCCAGTCAGACTTTCCTGGTACATAAAAGCAATACATAAGTAAGTAAATGTGGGTGAGCAATCTGTTCCAGACTGGTGGCATCCTATGTAAGACAGACCTGCCTCTCCTATCTGCTCTGTGTTCTGAAGCAGAGTTATATCTAAAGTAGTTCAGGAGTTTTTTCACTGCGTTGCAGACATATATATAAACAAATCAATAGTCTTGGAATCATTGTCCATCATAAAAAACATTACTTTCTCTGTAATCAATGTTCTGATCCCTTTATTCTTTCACTTCATCTGCCACACATTAAGGAACTCCCTACTCTCCCTTCATGATGGCAGCAGTATTGTTCAGCATAACTACAAAAACACATTTCCTTCAGCCATCAGATTACAGTTTACTTTACCTTGCTCTTCGTTGTTGATGGATCATTTCTAAATTCAGAAGCATTGTAAAGAAAACGAACACTGGCCGGTGAAACTGGATACAAAGTTTAATTAGTGCTTTCGTCTGTTGTTACACTTGACTTCTTCAGATTAAAACTGGAATTATTCATACATCACTTCCTTTTATAGCCAGGCTAAGTCGCATGTCATTAAAGCAAAATGCACCTAAAAATCACTGTTGTTTTATTTATTATACATAGCTATATTTCACATTATAAAATGCATTAAAACCATACTTCTTTATTTACATATTGCATACAGACCATCAGCCCCCATCACAAAATTAAAATAAAGTACAATCCAAAATACATTTCCACAAAACTAAATCATGTACTTAAAATAAGCAAATGTTAATGTGTTGCCACAGAAATATACATGTGTGCCCTTCCCCTAAAAATAAAGTTCAGCTTTTAATTTTAAAAAGCTGGAGAGAGAAACTACGTCATTCAGTCTGGGCTGATTAGTGGCATCCACTCATCCATAGTGTAGAACATAAAGATGACATCTAGCTGTACTGTCCTTAGAAATGATTGCACCAGTAGGAACACCAGTCTAAGGAAATCCATAAGGTAACCAATACATCCAGTTAGGAAAAGGACTAGGGTAAGGAGGGAGTGAATACTGCAACACTGAAGGAAAGGACATTTACTGTTATGGTAAGATTTTACACAACTGTACTATGTATTTACACTCACTGTAGCAGTATTCCTAACATATGGCAGAGTATCAAAGCTCAAGAAGAAACTTGGGAGGAGGAAGGAGTAGTAGAGCCCTCTAAGAAGGCATGAAGAATGGCCCTAGAAAAAGCAGCTCTGGCTCAGGAGATAACCATCCAACTTGTAGTGCTTGGTACAAGTATGCACAGAAGTCCAGGTAGCTGCTTCAAGAATAGAATTTATATCTAAGCCCTTGAAAAAAGCACCAGAAAAAGCCACAGCTCTAGTAGAATGAGCCTTAACAGACAAAGGAAGGCTCTTACCATGAAAAGTATAACAAAAACAAATAGCCTTGGAAATCCAAGAAATAGTTTGCTTGGCTACAGCTAATACTAAGGAACTAAGATGAAAAGAAACAAACAACTGATCAGATTTTCTAATAGCCTTAGTCTTATTCAAATAAAATCTGAGTTGCCTATGCACGTCCAAAGTATGCAGAACCCTCTCACTGTCAGATTATGGAGATGGGAAAAAAGTAGGCAAATGAATAAAGTGATGACGTGACAAGTCATTAACCACCTTATGCATAAAAGAAGGATTAGTATTCAAGGACACCCTGTCATTATGAACTTCTCCAAAATAAAATTAGGAACCCAGGGAGGAGGAACAGGCTTCCTGAGTGGTCTCATATGAAGGACACTTTTAAGGGACTGTTCACTTCAAATCTAGATGCCAAAGGAGGAGATAACGGCAGAAAAGCAGAGATAGTTAATATGTAGGCCTTAACAGAAGTATAGGCCAAACCAGCACTGAGCAAGAGATAACGGCAGAAAAGCAGAGATAGTTAATATGTAGGCCTTAACAGAAGTATAGGCCGAACCAGCACTGAGCAATTCACACACATAACAGAGAACTAGAACAACATCCACAGTAAGCGGGTCCAGGTTACCAGAGAAACACCAAACAGAAAACCTCTTCCATTTGGATAAGTAGGATTTCCTAGCAGAGGGCTTCCTGGCCTCCTGCAGGACCCTCAGCACATCCTCAGGAAAAAAGGTGTCTGTGTGGAATCAAAATCCTATCCCTCACAGTGTCAGTTGAAAAGTGGACAGATGGAGATAGATGAGAGATCCCTTGTCTAATTTAAGTCCACCCTGTGAGGTAACTTGTGATGACTGCCCTTGCCTAAATTCAGAAGAGGAGGGAAACAATGCTGTCTCAGCCAAAAGGGAGTCGCCAACAAGATTTTGGGAACATACTGTTGAATTATGAACAGGACTTTTGGAATGAGAGGAAGGGGAAGGAAAGCATAAAGAAACATCCCCTTCCAAGAAGAAGAGAGGGCATCCACCTTCCACACCAGAGGGCCTGGGACTCAACGCAAAATAGAGGAAGTTGTCTGTTCAGAGGGGAGGCAAATTGAGCTACTTGAGGAGTACCCCACTGATAGACAATGCCCAGAAACACATCCCTGTGAAGCATCCATTCATGTGATTGAGTTAATGACCTGCTGATAGTGTCTGCCACAATCTTTTGACCTGAAGGGATGTAAACTGCCTGAACAGTCATTTGATACTGGTCAGCATGATCACATATCAGGAGTGACAACTAGCAAAGAAGGTAAGATCTTTTTCTTCCCTGTTTGTTTACATACCACATCATTGTGGTATTGTCTGTGAATATCTTGAAAGGCCCTGGAGAGAAGATGATGAAAAGCATGAAGAGCCAGAATAGGAGCTCTCATCTCTTTGACACTGATGTGCCCCTTCTGCTGAAGAGGCGACCACACCCCCTATACCTTCAGGGAGCCCAAAGCTGCTCCCTGTCCCACCTCTGAAGCATCTGTGAACAGCTCCTGAGAGGGAAGAGGCGGATGGAAAGGGAGCCCTAGATTTAGAGACAACTGCTGGATCCACCAGTGAAGTTCCTTCTTGAGACAAAGAAGAAGAGAAACTACAAAGTCTAGAGGATGTGCATGTTGAAGCCAAACTGACTTCAGAAACCACAGAAACTTTCTCATGTGTGGTTTGGCCAGAGGAAGCATAGGAATGGTGGACGCTATGAAACCCAGAGCTCTCAGAAATTCTCTGGTTGTAATGGAGGCCAGATGAAGAAGAGTTTGAAAGAAAGATATGAGAGTTAAAGCCTTTGGAGGAGGCAGAGATGCCAGCATAAGCACCGTCAGAATCCTGCAACCCAGAAAGACATGATCCTGAGAAGGAGTCAGAGAAGACTTTTTGAAATTTATTGTAAAGCTCAGGCTCTGAAGAATGAGATGGAAAAATGAAGATTCTGGAAAAGATGCCTGAATCAACAGGTCATCCATGTAAGGAAAAATTTGAATCCCTTGAAGCCTGCTGTTAGAAAAATATGTATTTGAGCATATATAAAGTGCTAGTTAAAAAGCAAATAGTGTATAATGCATTTTATTCTATTATTAATATGGCAATAAGTATGATTTTACATGTAACTGCTTGAAGCTTTGGAACTGCAGTGTATTTGAACTCTGACCCTGGCAGTAGCCAGCTCAGCAAGGTTATGTTTTTCACTAATGATTATCTACTGGGTCAGGAAATTAAATGTATAAAGCATTGAAAATCTTCTTCTCCTTCCTCTGGGACAACTGGCCTTGTAAATGTTATCAAGATAAGATGCAGCTGTTGGGAGAATGTTGCAAGAAGAACAAAGAAGTGTATTACAAGACTGAACCAGCTATTGTATTCAAGCAGGCCTGAAACCTTGAAGGAGTAACATTTACAGAAAGACATTATAACTGACCAGGTGCTTTGCAAGGCTATATTATTCCCAAGGGAAAGCTTTTTTTAAAAAATGTAATATCAGCAATCTTTATGAATAGAATACTGTTAGTAAAAGTGATGTAGATGCCCTGTGACTAACCACGTCAGTAAGGTGGGCATAACCTGAATGTAAACACTATAAAATATTCTGTACTTCCTGCATCATGTCAGACAAAATTCTGTACTTGTACGTTTTTTGCCTCCTGGTGTATACTAGTAAACTTTTGCATCTGAGCCTCCTGTGTTGTTATCTTTATTTTTATTTAACAGTTTGGTCCTTCGGACCGGAAACCCTCGGACAGCTACAGATCAGAGTGTACCGGTGGTCGAACACTGCGCAGGAGAAGCTACCGAAACGGTTCTTCTTGAAATATAAAAGACCTCTGACTGAAATGTCGTTTTGAGAGGCTGGCCACTTTCTGATCTGCGGCCGAAGAGCGGTCTCGAACTGGTCAACTCAGGAGGCTCAGGTAGGAAGATATTTGCCTTTTTTCTGTTTTAGATCAGGGACTAGGTTACAGTAAATACTATTGTCAGAAGATTTGTTATACAGATCAGGGACAAAAGGAAATTACTGTATATTTTGTCAGAGATCAGTGAAACAGAATAAGGTAGGCAGTCATTCTAGATAAACTGTGTAAGGAACTGAAATACCACGTGGTGAAAAGGGTTACGTAACATTTTCTTTTAGTATGGGAAATCAGTGCACTAAAACATCGTGCATTAACTGTGCAGTAACAGAAACCTGGTTCAGGGCTCCCGAGAGCACCCCAGCACTACCAGGTTATACCTCATACCATGCTTTTCGGCCCCAAAACTTGGACCGAACCACAAAAGGAGGGGGAGTATCGATATTCATCAAAGATACCCACACCTCCAGGTTGGTGGCAAAGCACGAAGCATCAGAGACTATCCATGTGCAACTAACAGTGGGTAAAACTGCCTTCCAGTTTATAGCCTGCTACAGACCACCCTCCCAAAACCAGGAACCCCACTCGGCCTTCCTGAGAACACTGGAAAATATGAAGGTCTCTCCAAACACCATTATATTGGGCGACTTCAACTACCCAAACATAGACTGGGAGCATTACTCTAGCTCCAACACCCTAGCCCAAAGGTTCCTAGAAATTATAAACTCAAATGCTATGGAACAACTTGTTACCACTCCCACAAGAGGGGAAAACATACTGGACCTGATCATCACCAACATGGGGACTCTATGCTCCAGACCAGAAGTGTATCCCTCACTGGTAAGATCAGACCATAAACTAATCTCACTGGATATTCACATCCCGACCCCACCCCCTGCCCAGAAAACCACAGTGAAAAATTCTCTAAAGCAAATTTTACACTCCTCAAAACTGAGGTGGAATCCTTCAAAGCCCCCGGGCCTGTGGAAAATACAGCCCAGACCGCAGAATCCTTTATAACGCATTCTATGAACACCTTCAGGAATGCATGGATCATGCGATCCCAAATAAAACCAAGACTCAATCCTCCAAAGGCAGACGTCCTGTCTGGTGGACCCCAGCCATAAACAAACTATACAATAGAAGGAGGAAGCTACTAAATGATAAAGCAAAATCCCAAAAGGAAGGCATCACTGATCAGTATTAGCTAAAACTACGGGCACACATAAAATTGTCTAAGGCCAGCTTCGAGAGAAAAATTGCACAGGACACTAAGGATAATCACAAGGCTTTCTTTAGTTATGTTAGGAACCTGGGTGGTAATTCCCAGATATGCTCAGAATTAGTGAAAAATGACAAAAATACACGAACCCACAGACATTGCCAACATCCTAGCTGACAGGTTCAGCAAACTCCCTCCCCACCAAAGGGCAAATATCTATCCCAGCAGAGTGCTGCCCCTGACATCTCAGATGCTCAGGTAAGAGCCGCCTCTCCAAAGCAAAAACACAGCATCAAAGGGACCAGATGGTGTCCGGCTCGTCCTACATGAACTCCAAGAAGAGCTAAACCCAAACATAAAACTACTGTTCAGTCTCAGCCTTACTACAGGATATGTGCCGAAAGAGTGGCGTGCAGCAACAGTGGTCCCTCTCCATAAAGGTGGTGCCTCAACGGATCCTGGAAACTATCGCCCCATAAGCCTGACTAGCTTGGTCTGCAAAGCTATGGAAAGGATCATCATGGACCTCATAAATAAAGATATTGGGGACCTACAAAAACTGGATCCTACCCAGTTCGGCTTTGTTAAGGGCAGATCCTGCCTCTTAAACCTGGTTGATTTCTTTGAAACAGTCACCAAGGCCATTGACGAGGGAAGGTGGTCCACACAGCCTACCTGGACCTCGCAAAAGCCTTCGATACAATACCCCACTCGGGCATTATAGATAAGCTCACCAGCTTAAATATAAACCCCTATGTCACTAGATGGATTGCAAACTGGCTCAAGGACAGAACCCACATGGTTAGAATTGCTGGAGCCATGTCAGACTCCAAACCAGTTACAAGTGGTGTCCCACAAGGCTCAGTCCTGGGACCTCTCTTGTTCGGTATATATTTCTCGGAGGTACAGGCCAACACGGAAGGACTGTGGCTGACCAAGTTCGCAGATGACTGCAAACTGGGTGCCATAATCGACTCTCCAGCCGACACAAGCATCCTCCAAAAGGGCCTCATAGAAACAGACAACTGGTGCCAGAGCCATGGCCTCAAGCTAAATGCCAAAAGTGTATAGTCATCCCTTTGGCAAAACAAAGTGCCCACAAATTACCACATAGGTGGAAATCCATTAAGTACAGAAGAAGTAATTAGGGACCTGGGGACCCAAGCTGATAGCAATCTCTCATTTGACAACCACGTGGCCAAAGTGGTTAGAAAAACATTTTATATAGCCCACCTAATCATGAAGGGATTCACATCTAGATCAGGGAGGTCATCGTGCCTCTTTACTCATCCCTCATCAGGCCCATAATTGAGTACAATGCCCCTTTTGGGATGTACCTTACCAGACACCTGCAGCAACTGGAAAGACCCCAAAAGTACCTCACCAAGAGGATCAAAGGGCTCAAACAGATGCCATATGCTGCCCGGTTAAAGAAACTCCAGCTCTACTCAGTGGCATACCGCCTGTTCAGAGGAGATCTGTGCCTGGCGTATAAAGCCATGTCCAACCCGAATTAATGGACATGCTGCACCTCAGAAAATCCAAATCCCATCGAGCTACGTGCTCGAGACTTGAACCTCAGCACTGAAATAAATAGGACATGCTGGAGGGACAGATTCATAACCCAGAGGCTCCCTTCACTCTGGAATAAAATCCCAGTCCAGGTTAGGCAGAGTCCCTCATTGACTCTCTTCAAGAGGAATCTTGATGAGTGGATGGGAGATCGTAGGTTTACCCCGGGTATCACTTCTGTGTCACTGTTAGATAGAGGCATAGTATACTAACCTCGAAAAAGGGCATAGCAAAATAAATTTAAAATGGGTGGCGAAAGCCAAACACATTCTGGCTAGGCTTATAAATGCCCTAGGGCAGATAGCCTAGTATGAACTTATGAACCTATGAACCTATGAGATCCGGCCCTAACTGAAGACGCAAAATATATGCAATTACAACGGGCTGATAATGTTAGGTATTATACAAAATGGGTTAATAAATACGGATTCGATGGTAAATTGGATAAAATTTCATTAGTTAAACTCTTAAAACAACTTAAATCTGATGCAGAAGGTCAGGCAAAAAAACAATGATTAGGCATTCCTCAGGCACACAGGTGGATTGAGGAAGTAAACCGAAGGGAACAGAAAACCAAAAATGCTAAGACGTTATTTTTAGATAAAGAGGATAATAATACAGTAATAGCGACGGCTCCTCCTCCCCTGCCCCCTCCGATGCCTTTTTCAGGATATGAAGCAGGTGGACAAGCTGGTCCACCTCCACGTTATCCTGATGTCACAAGAACACTAAAACCATTTGTTAGAGATCCTATTGAAACCAGGTCCCGGACACGTAAAACACTTGGGGACACAGACTTGTATCAAGTAGGGAAAAGCACACTAGAGGAAAATGAAGAAGAAATCTGTCCACTAATCGAGGTACCAAATCCTCAGGCAGGACAGGAAGGGCAGGACCCAACTCTTCTAGAATACAGACCATGGACACCGGAAGATATTCGGAAAGCTACAGAGGGAATCCCCCATCCAAAAGTCAATTACACAAAGTTTTTACAAGATTTACAAGGTATGAGACTAAGTTACCACTTGAATGGGGAAGAAGTAGAAAAGGTAGTTAGACAAATTGTGGGTCCAGACTGGCACATGATTTGTGGCACCTGGAATCCTCGTAATGCAGAGCTTAAACCACTCCCACATAGTGACGCAGAACTAGACAACAGAGTAAAAGGTCTTACAGACCGAATTTCTGAAAAATGGAAACCTAGAGCAGATTGGACTTGCATTAACCAATGCATACAACAAGAGAATGAAACTGTAGATGGGTATTATGGTAGATTATTGGAATGTTTCAATAACCATAGTGGTATGGCTATTCCTGAAAATCAGACACGATACCTTGTATGAACAGCAACTAAAAAATGCGTTTTTGAAAGGTTGCATTGCACCTATCAGTAGCTTCATTACGAAGCATATGATAGATCATCGAACAAGTAGGCTACAAGCCTTACTTGAATATGCTAGACATGCTGAAAGACACTTTAATAGTAAAAAGAAAAAGAAGACACAAGTCTTCACTGCTGAAGACGGAGCTGAGGTTTTTGTAGTACAGTCCGGTAAAAAGGGTAAGAAAAATGCCCAGGGAAACAGACAATCTGACAAACGGTCAGAAGATTTTGAAGAGAGAAAAAAGAAAGGTGAGTGCTTTAAGTGCGGAAAGAAAGGACATTTAGTGAGGGATTGCAGGCTAAATAAAAAGGTGACTACAGAAAGCAAGGATGATGAGGACTGACTATATGATAGTGATGGAAGTCAGAAATCATCAGAAAAGGCTAACAAACAAAGAACAAATGTAAACGTAGTAGAAGGAATAGAGGAAGTGCAAGTAGATATGGAGGATGAAGAAAGTGAAATTTTAGATTTGGCATTACTGAGCTTGGAGCTCTATCTGGCAGACACAAAACCGGAAGTCACACTTCTGGTGGAGGGGAGGGAAGTAAAATTCCTGTGTGACTCAGGAGCGTCACGGACTTTGATACACCCCTCCAAGTTACCAGAATATTCCGAATCACCTGATTATATATTAGTAAAAGCAGCAAACGGATAGCTATATAGGGAGCCACTCTCCCATGATATAGCAATAACTGACCCTGTTTCAGGTATGACTCAGAAAAGTAAAATCGTAGTTTCTGCAAAATGTCCAGTAAACCTACTGGGAAGAGATCTTATGCAGATATTTGGCATAACGGTAGTTCCCACTATGCAGGGTATGGAGGCACAAAGACAAATGGATACTTTCGTGGTGCGACCGGAGGGTGAGACTTTTTACTGGTACAGCCAGGACCTAGTTACGACTGGTCCAGGGGCAGTAACTGAGGAACTGATGAACGTAGCCATCAGTAAGGCCCCCTCCCTTGACACTGACCGACAGCATTTGTTACTCTGTACTCTATATTACTGTAGCATGCCAGGACCTGATAAAGAATATGAGCAAGAATTATTCAAAAATCCTGCTAACAGATTAGTATTACGAACCTTGTATTGGGATACTGAGGGAAACAGTGTGGTAAGCTGTTCATTACCTCAGGAATTCATGACACTGTACAAATCTAATCGAATACCACATGTTAGCTTAAAGAAAAATAAGAATATGAAATGGGCAGACTTAGGAGAAAAAGTAACAAGATGGGAAAAACAAACTGATTTTGAATTATCAGAGCAGGGAATACAAAAACAGAAATTGAATTGGCTAACGCAGATACATCCAGCTGTACACTTACAAACTAGTGAAGACAGCTGATTAGCATTCTTATTAGAAGAAGAAGAAAAAGCCCTGTGTGATATACCACAGATTCTTTGGTCAACAGGCAAATCAGATGTAGGACTTATTCGAACAGCAGGACCAGTTACTATTACACCAAAATCAGCATTTAGACCACAAAAAAGACAATACCCCTTGAGGAAAGATGCGGAGCAAGGAATCAAGCCTATAATAGCAGCATTACTCAAGGAAGGAGTACTGGTAGAATCTCTTGATTCACCATGTAATACCCCTCTATTTCCTGTTAAAAAAGCAAACGGGGAATGGCGGATGGTACAGGATTTACAAGCTGTAAACAATGCAATAATACCTAGAGCACCTACGGTGCCAGACCCACACACCTTGTTGAATGATTTAAAGCCGCAACAAAAATATTTTACTGTAGTAGACATAAGCAATGCTTTCTTTTCAATACCTATACATCCTGATAGCCAGTATTGGTTTGCATTTACATTTCAGGGTAAAAGATATACCTATACTCGGCTACCACAGGGATATTGTGAAAGTCCAACGATATTTGCACAAGAAATGGCAAGCAACCTGGCACGGTTTACCCCACCAGGAGGTAGTCAGATTCTACTTTATGTAGATGACATTTTGCTAGCAGCCCCCACCCAGCATCAATGCAGGGAGGATACGATAGCGTTATTGAAATTTTTAGCAGCACAGGGACATAAAGTAAACAAAAGTAAGTTACAACTTTGGAAAAAACAGGTCAGATACCTAGGATATGTAATATCCAATGAAGGTAGAATATTAGACGAAGACAGAAAAACAGCAATTTTACAAGCACCTAAACCAGCAGCCAAGAAGGAAATGATGTCCTTCTTGGGAACAACTAATTTTTGTCGAAGCTGGATATCAAACTATGCCTTAGAATCTGCTCCACACTGGCTGATTTAATATATAAAACACCAATGGCAGCACAAGATACATTACAATGGACACCCGAAGCAGAAACAGCTTTCTGCAGACTAAAACAATTGATAGTTTCTTCATTAGTTTTAGGACTTCCGAATTACCACAAAAGATTCTTTCAGACCGTAGATTGTAAACAGGGATATATGACGTCAGTTCTGTTGCAACAGCATGGGGATAAGCAACGCCCCATAGCTTACTATTCATCACAGTTAGACCCAGTGGCACGGTCGTTGCCTCACTGTGTACAAGCAGTGGTTGCAGCTGCAATGGCAGTACAGGCTTCGGCCTCAGTGGTGTTATTCCACCCTCTCACATTGAGAGTGCCTCATGCAGTTGCGATAATTTTACTGCAAGAAAAAATAGCATATCTATCTCCTGCTAGACATCTTTCATGTATGACCATACTGCTGAGCCAACCTCATATGGTAATTGAACGTTGTACAACATTAAACCCGTCAACGTTACTTCCAACCCCTATGGATGGCACGCCACAGCTGCCTGCAGGAAATTGAGCAAACAACTTTGCCCAGACAAGATCTCACTGATATGCCCTTGGATGATGCCGAGGTGACATTTTACGTGGATGGCTCGTGCAGAAGGGGTCCTACAGGGAAAAATCTAGTGGGGTATGCAGTGGTTACAGATACAGAGATCTTAGAAGCCAAACCTTTACAGCACAACCTATCTGCACAAGCAGCAGAATTGATAGCCTTAACACGGGCTTGCACTCTAGCGAAAGATAAATGTGT
This sequence comes from Protopterus annectens, assembly GCF_019279795.1. Classification (NCBI taxonomy): domain Eukaryota; kingdom Metazoa; phylum Chordata; order Ceratodontiformes; family Protopteridae; genus Protopterus; species Protopterus annectens. The sequence continues at coordinate 1,408,994,535 of NC_056745.1, forward strand.
GAACATATATACTGACAGTCAGTATGCTTTCTCTACAGTGCATGTTTTTGCCTAACAATGGAAAAATAGGGGAATGATAACATCTAATGGCAAACCGATTAATCATGCGCAACTTATTTTGAACCTATTAGATTCTATTCAGTTACCTACTAAAGTAGCTATTTGTAAATGTTTAGCTCATACAAAACAACAGGATAGAATTTCAAAAGGAAATGCAAAAGCTGATGCAGCTGCAAAGCAAGCAGCCTCAGACTCAGAAACTCTTCTTTTAACCGAGGAATTACAACCCTCTGAGATTTTAGATCTAGAAATGCTAAAAACAATGCAGACATTAACTACAAAAGCAGAGAAACAAAAATGGGAGAAACGAGGTGCAATCCTCGAAAATGGACTGTATGTCTCCAAAGAGAAAAAAACAATATTACCGTCTAATTTATTTAGATATGCAGCTTTGTTGAGCCATGGGCAGTGCCATGTCTCAACAGGGGGGATGGTACAGTTAGTAAATCGAATATTCCAAACATACGGATATAAATTATACAAAAACATTTTGTGCAGCATGCCATACTTGTAACAAACATCATGCACAAGGGGCATTCAAACCCAAGCAAGGGAGGTTTCCTACACCACCATATCCGTTCCACACTATTTGTATGGATTTCATAGAGTTGAATAAATGTGAAGGGAAAAAATACTGTTTAGTAATTATAGATATGTTTTCCAAATGGGTAGAAGCTTTCCCAACTAAAAATCCGGATGCAGCAACCGTAGCAAAAGCCCTAGTAAAAGAAATAATTCCTAGATTCGGCATACCGGAAAGGATTTATAGTGACAATGGGACACATTTTGTTAATCAGACGATTCACCAGCTTGGGAGATTCTTTGGAATCCCCTTAAAGAATCATTGTGCTTACCACCCACAGTCTGCAGGACTGGTGGAAAGGTGCAATGGAATTCTAAAAAACAAATTGAGGAAGCTAGTGAGTGAGACGCAGAAAAACTGAATTTGCTGTCTGCCTTTGGCACTGCTGAACATGAGAACAGTTCCAAATGTAAAGGGTTTGACTCCCTTTGAAATGATATTTGAAAGGGCATATTATGTGCCACAGTGGAAAGCTCTCATGCCTGCAGAACTAGAGGCTGACAGCACATTAGCTAGCTACATGAGAAAACTGTTAACAAATAAAACTGTTCTGCAGTTGAACTCTTTTTCAGATAAAAGACAGACCAGACCGTTAGAAGCAGTGCTGACTCCGGGGACCTGGGTGTGGCTGAAGGTTACGAAGAGGAAAAATTGGGCGAGTCCAAAGTGGGAAGGACTGTACCAGGTACTGTTGGCAACGTCTACTGCAGTCAAAGTTGCTGAGAGGACGTCCTGGGTCCATCTGACACACTGTAAACCGGTAAAGAATTTTCAACTTGATAAACATTTTGTGACTGATACACAACAAAGGCAGGATGGCCAAGAGCAAAACGAGTAAAAATACAGATCAACCCCAAAGATGTTGTTTAATCATCTTGTTGACTATGCATTTATTAACTATGATTGTGATGACCTTCCTTTTGTTGTGGTTTTTCCTACATATAACCACACAAGTGAAAGTGGAGAGACGTGATGAACTGTCTATAGACTGGCATCCGAACTTTAACACATACCTAGCTATGAAGCGTGTATATGTAGAGACTATGAACATTTCAAATTGCTGGGTTTGTACTGCTATACCAACAGCATATGGAGGACTGTTAATGTCTGCTGTCCCTTTGGGGATAAATGAGACTTGGGAGAACTTACTTTTTGATACAGGATCTGTAAGATCACAAGACAAAATTGCATTGTATTTGCCTATTACACAGAAGGGAATTGTATGTTTTTATAAGAATGATACACTTCAAGTGGGTTGGAGTAACTGTAATATAACCATATCTTATAAATGTTACATTAAAGTTAAAGAGAGAAGCACTGTTTGTAATACGAATTATGATTCATATTTGAGTTTAATGAAAACAACATTAAGTGATGTGCAAAGAAATCCTGTTTTACATAAACAACTGTCTATTATAGACAAGAAAATGTTTCATTCAGAATTAACCCGCATCAGTACTAAAGTAGAAAACTGTTATTTTGTTTGTGGGAAAAAGGCATACAAATGGCTACCTGAGAATTGGTCCGGCAGTTGTTTATTTGGTTATCTGGTTCCGGCCATAAGACATACTGCAGAATTACCTCTGGGTAAGATACGAAATGTGAGAGATGTAGCCCGGAAACCTTAAGGTCCAATCGGAAAACCTGTAAATCCAGTGGGACAAATCGAAGCTGGTTGGAAAGACCATCATTCCGTAAAGAATAAAGAAAAATTGACTCATATGGACTTGAGTGACAGTGTAATATCCTGGGCTGGAATACTTCCAGCATATGGAGCAGTCAAATCGATCTGGGAGTTAAGAAAGCTGTCGAAACTTCTCGAAGTAATGAGTAATGCAACTTTTTCTGCTCTCAAACTAGTGACTGATGAACTGAATGCAATGAGAACTGTTGTGCTACAAAATCGAATGGCTCTTGACTTCACCCTAGCGGCGAGAGGTGGTACATGCGCTTATCAAAGAAGAATGCTGTGCATTTATACCAGACAATCGACATGAAATTAATGACCACCTAGAGGTAATACAGCAGGTATCGGCCATGACTGAACCAGGCCCAAACCCACTGATGAACTTTTTCCAGAATCTGTTTGGTGGGTGGGGTTCTATCCTAATGAACATCTTGATTGCTATTTGTGTGGGTCTGCTCCTATTAGGAGCATGTGTCTGTTGGGATTCCCTGCATGAAAAGATTAATCAAAGATTTTATTGATATATCTGTAACTGAAACTTTGTACCAAGACATTGAGTAAGAAAAATTAATTTCAGATGAAATTCTTTCCGAAGTATAAACTAAATGACTTACCTGGTTGAAAGTCCTTAAAGGAGAAGGCTAGGGGACGAAATGACACTGTTTATATTTCAGAATAGAATAAAAGTATTAAAAGGGAGGAAAATGTTAGAAAAATATGTATTTGAGCATATATAAAGTGCTAGTTAAAAAGCAAATAGTGTATAATGCATTTTATTCTATTATTAATATGGCAATAAGAATGATTTTACATGTAACTGCTTGAAGCTTTGGAACTGCAGTGTATTTGAACTCTGACCCTGGCAGTAGCCAGCTCAGCAAGCTTATGTTTTTCACTAATGATTATCTGCTGGGTCAGGAAATTAAATGTATAAAGCATTGAAAATCTTCTTCTCCTTCCTCTGGGACAATTGGCCTTGTAAATGTTATCAAGATAAGACACAGCTGTTGGGAGAATGTTGCAAGAAGAACAAAGAAGTGTATTACAAGACTGAACCAGCTATTGTATTCAAGCAGGCCTGAAACCTTGAAGGAGTAACATTTACAGAAAGACATTATAACTGACCAGGTGCTTTGCAAGGCTATATTATTCCCAAGGGAAAGCTTTTTTTAAAAAATGTAATATTAGCAATCTTTATGAATAGAATACTGTTAGTAAAAGTGATGTAGATGCCCTGTGACTAACCACGTCAGTAAGGTGGGCATAACCTGAATGTAAACACTATAAAATATTCTGTACTTCCTGCATCATGTCAGACAAAATTCTGTACTTGTACGTTTTTTGCCTCCTGGTGTACACTAGTAAACTTTTGCATCTGAGCCTCCTGTGTTGTTATCTTTATTTTTATTTAACACCTGCAAAAAGCAATCACAGGAGTGAGGCATTTGGTGAATACCCTTGTGGCAATAGTAAGGCCAAAGGGCAAAGTAGAGAACTGTAAATGGCAGGAAGCAACAGAGAAATGCAAAAATGTTCTGAAAAGAGGATGGATCGGAATATTGAGATAAGCGTCCTTGAGATCCAGAGACACCATATAGGGTTGAGGCAGTAAAAGAGGAAACAGAATCTGAAGGGACAGCATCCAAAAAGTGGGCACCTTCAGAAAATTGTTTAGATGAGAGAGGTCTAGAATTGGTCTCAAAGTACCCTGTTTTTTGGCCACTAGAAATATTCTTGAGTAAAACCCCACCCCTTTGGGATACAGGTACCTCCTGAATAGTACCCTGAATCAAAAGGTCTTAAAGAACCTCTGGGGAAAAAAGGAAGTTGTTTCTGACGAGGCTGAGGAATGCCAATAAAAGGGGGTTGGGATTTCCACACCATGAAATACCCCTGAAAAATGATAGACAGAACCCAAGAATCCTGAGTAATCTGAAGCCAAACAGGAAGAGGAAGAGAAAGGCAAAGAGAAAGAGGAATGTGGCTGGGATGAGATGGATAGTCATACAGCACCTGGTTTATCAGGTCAGGAATAGTTCTGAGTCCCTGGAGACTGAGTAGACTTAGCTGCAGGATCCAGCTTGCCACTCTTTTTGCCTTTAGTAGGAGAATGGGATTTCCTGGAAATAAAGGCCGACTTATTGGGGTAATTTATCTGAAATTTAGGAAAAGGAGAGACAAACACATACTCAAGTTCCTTTAAGGCCTTCCCCTTATCCTGAAGGGACTTGAACAAACCAGCATTTGCTTCCCCATACAAAACTTTATTATCAAGAGGAACATCCATCAACTTAGCCTTGATATCATCAGATAGTGGTTGAAGCCTAAGCCAAGAATGCCTCCTCATAACTGAACCAAACACAGCAGTCCTAGAAAAGGCATCTGCTACATAATAACTACACTTGACAGAATGATGAACCACTTGAGAGGAAATCCCTAACAAGGAAAGATCAGAAGTTTTATCTTCAGAGTCTTGGAGATCAAAAATAAACTGACAAGTCTGAGAAAGAGGATCCAACACATACCTGTACATATGTGTCGGATAATTAATAGCCCTAAAATCCAGAATAGCTGAGGTGTAAATCTTCTTACCTAGCCTTTCCATGGTTTTGCTGTCTTTATCAGAAGTTGGTAACTTGGGCAAAGGAAGCAATTCAGAAGGCTTGTCAGAAGCTACAGACACCACTGAGGGGTCAGCAGCAGGACATTTGTACAAAATGTTACAATCCTCAGGCACCCTATAAAACCTATCTGGATTCTCAGGGACAGGGGGCAAAGAATCAAGAGGCATTGGAAAAGCATCCAACAAAAGCAGCTAAAACAGATGGAATAGCAGAAGGGTTTGGAGATTCCATCTGCAGCAACACATAGTACTTCTTATGGATTTCAGACATCTGAGCACAATCCCATTTTAAAAAATTACATCATCCTGGTGATTGCGTCCCCAAATTAAATTTTTTTGAAGGCAGTATCAGGATTATTAGATTCCTCTTCCTCTGACCCGTAGTCTAAAGTTGAAGGAATTTGAGAGGAGTAAGCAAGGGATTCCTCATCAGAATCCAACTCCTCCTCAGAGGAATCCTGTTTCCTAGGCCTTTTAAGGGGAGTATAGGACCAAGGGAGTGCTAGAACAGAAATCCCCAGAGGAGGTTTTAATGCCATCAAAGTTTTAAACAAACCCTGAGTAAAGGCCTACCACTCAACTCTGTTGATCCCTAGGAGCAGGAGAAACATATTTAGTTTTTTGTTTCTTCTTTAAAGGAATGTCTGCTCTATAAACTTTAGAAGGCTCTGACCCAGGACAACATTCAATTAACTGTAGTAGGAACTTCTTCCCAAACTAAAATCTGCAGAACACCCTAGGCCCCTCGAAAATAATCAACTGTGGTTCCCTCTGAACATTCAAAACAGATGGCTGCAAAGCCTCATCGGGTGTGGTGCAAGCTGGATCTTTTCCAGCCTCCAACCCAGTCATGGCAGAGGAGTTTGACAACAAAGCCAGGCAAGCCTCCAGGTTCTCACCAACCTCGAGAGAAATGCCTGGCAGAGGCTGGACAGTGGAAGATTCCTGTCTAAACTTTTTAACCTTCTTCTTCCCTAATGGCTGACCCTCAGAGCAGGACGTTCCTTTCATTGTATCTTTAGCGAGAAGCTTAAGATGCTGGTTCTCAAGATACAAAGGAAGGGTTGAAAGCCTACTACAAAGGATTTTTGATACGAAACCCTGACAAATCTAACAGGCTATATGGTCATGAGAAAGTTCTCACAAAAAAGGACCTTATTGTGGTGATCTTTATGGGGAATCTGTCTCCTGCACTGGCATTTACCCTTCCTGGATGACATTAACCCCCCAGAGCAACACAAAAGCTAAGAAAAAACAAAATCTCAATGGTGTATTTATCTCCAGTGGCTCAGTACCAGCAAGAAGACGCAGGCATTGAAACTGGTGAATGAAAGATGTGTTCAAACTTTTGGAAACAATGTAGGCATTCAGACCAATGATCTGGAGATGTGTTCAGACTGGTGGCAAAGAAGTTCTGAAGATAGCATGTCTGGACATCACCTTTGTGCCCTACGCTATGCGAGGAACATACATGCGACATTTGGTGTACCTTAAAGCAGCAGTAGGCTTTGGTATGCTGGCCAACGTTGGGCTACCCATGCCAGGGAATCCCATATGTTAGGAATACTGCAACAGTGAATGTAAGGACATCTACTAGATGTTGTCACAGTTAGATGGATAGCTTCCAATCTGTCTACAAACTGTCTTGTAACTTCATCTGCTTACAATTTTTTTCCTTACTATAGAACTATCATGGCTGAAAAATGGCATAAATGGTCTAGTCTACACCCTGGCTCAAAAGTATATAGACATATGTCTGATAGTTGGTGCAGATAATTAAGCCAATGAGCTACTTCATGTGGTACAGGGTTTGATCCCCTCAACTTTCATTTGCCTGCTGTGTGACTTTGAACATCTCACTTAACCAAACAGTGCTTTGGGGCAACTGGGAATTTGTGCTAGACCCCTTAATGGTCTCCTGAACTGCATGCCTAGTAACTAACTAGCTATGAACCTATAAATAAAAATCCAGTCATCTAGCACTGTGATAACAGCCATTCATCTTTAACTCCTGAAATTCTGAATCTCAATTTTATGTCAGCTTAAGGCAGCAATTGTCTTGTAGCATAGCAGTAATGTTATTAACTATCAGAAGTTATCCTCCACAGATGCACACTACATTTGAAACTGATGAGATAGTTTGAAAAAAGTAATCCATTAAGTGTTCCTGAAACTAAGACAGTGAGTAGGTAAATGGTCAAACAATCCTTATTTCTTGTCAGAGTCTATGTGACTGTGTTCCTGAATGAACAGAAGGCACAAACTGCCTACTAGTTAAAACGTTGCTGAATTACAGAATGTAGTGAAGTATATCAAGGTGGCAATAGTTTTACTACAGAAAAATATTAGCAACATAAAAGAATGAAAACTGCCTGGAAAAGCTTCAGATAACAAGACAGAGCTCTCTTGTGTCTGTGAACTACAAAAGTGAAGAGAAAAAGATAATATATGGTCACTAGCAGAGTATGAAATGTTAAAGCTAATCAAATATCTCCTTTTGTGAGCTCAAAGTCATTATTCACCCATTAGCTATATTAATCATTTTTTTTAACATCTTATATATCACAACATTTTAATAAATGCAGTGCAATACTAATTAATACAGTACTTTAAGTTTCTATTATATAATCATCTAGAAAATACCCCCTAAATGAACAGTACATTATACCTTATTCTTTGGACTTAAGTTTAATTTATGGTGTACTGATGCAAGAAGACATTTAAAAATGTTGTTGATAATTAAAGTCTAAGAGCTCCTCAGAAATATAATACCATCTTTTATCAAAAGCAGTCAATCTATCTCAACCTGACAGCCAACAGCATATGATCTAGTAAACAAATGCTTTCACACAGAACAAAGGTGCCATTAAAGGCCAGAACTGTCAACACAAATCCCAGTCTTGCTGAAGAAAAAAAATACAAACTGTTGATCACCTCTGGTTGCCTTAAGTAGCATGGAGGTTGTCATGGAAACATTTCTGTGAAGTTCACAGTGATAAAATACAAACACTTTCAGTTTAATTGCTATTAGGTTTAGCATAACACAGTTTATTTATACTCAAAGCACATTATATTATAACATTGTGCACTGCAAACATGGTTTGATTTGGTTTAAGAACATCAAATTAAAAAACACACAGAATGAGACCCAGTATTAGCATGTAAAATAGTGAAACATTTAAAAGAAGATTCTAGACTGCTAATAAATGTTAAATAACCTATTAATCCCTTTGATGTATCTCCAGATGGAGATCATTTCTCACGCTTATGATTAGTACTAAATATGATAAAACACATTTGCACAGAATATATGATAAACTTTAGAACTCTAATTACTGCAGAGGGTTCCAATAAACATTTGTAACAACAATCTTTGATAAATGTTTTGCATAACTATTTCTGTTTTGTTTATTAAAGCTGAATCATATGTTAAAATACTGCCATACACCACAGTATTTATTGTCAACTTTTCTTTAAATAGATAATCAATTCTGATACATAATGATACTATCTAATGTATCACACATTCTGTAATAATTCTGCAGTTTATATGCCAAAATGACAAAGTTATATACATATCAGTGACAATATTTTTGTATTTCAAAATCCCTTTACCAGGTCAGAATACTAGCAAAGTCAAACTGCATTGGTGTGTGAAATAGTTCTTCAGTACATAAACCCCGTATTCCTGCCTTTGAACCTTCCCTTTTATGTGCATCACCTTCATTCCCATAGAGAATAAATGAAATCCCAAGCATGGGTAAAACAGAATTTCTGACTGCTACTGACTCGAAAAACAAAGACAAGCTGAAAAGAATTCCCACAAGGTAAATCAGATCAATGGTAAAATAAGGCAAAAATGTGCAACCTATACCGCAAATGACCCTTTTCTGAAAAAACAAAAGCATATGCAGCAACATTACGTAACAACAAAGGATATCATTAATTGAAAATAATGCATAACATAACTTTAAATGGATATATTTTAAGGTAGATGTAAAATTTGCATGCAGAAGAAAAACATGATTCCCTAGTGATAAAAGACTTGGACTGTTTCTTTAAATGCATTAGGCTCCTCAGAGCACCACAACAGGACAGTGTTTAAAGAAACACAAGAATTAAAAGAATCCCCAACATTAGCCTAGTAGAACTAATCATCATTCCTAGGCAGAATCACACAACTTGCTCATATCAAGTACATCGATGGGAGGCCAGACACTCATCTCGCATTACATGTTATAAGCATCACAATGCACTGCTATTACTAGTGATGGTGATGCTTTATCGTCCGGAAGAGTTTAAACAGTGAAAATGGCTAAATGAAGACAGATTAACAGAATGGTCAACAAGTCATACAGACTACAAATGCGACAATGGTGTATTAGAACATTAATGTATGTTCTTCATTCACTGGCCGAAAACCTTAAGTGGACATCAATACTTTATTGCTCTGTGGAGTGCAAGGTAAAATGGATAAGTTACAAAGAACAAAACTAGAGAAAAAGCAGCAACGTGCAAGATCACAAACAGTTTCTGCAACATAAAAAGAAAGAAGAAAAGTGATGCCATGCAGTTTCCTTTTTTTCTGACCATTACTGCCTGTAAGTACAGGGTAAGTTGAAAGACATTTTGAGATATACACAAATGTCTATTATTCAGCAGATGAAAATGTACAAGTTGTAAAGCAAGCAATGTCTCCTTTATGTTGCTGTATCTTTTCTCCCTTAGCATTGGGATGAAAACATCCAGATAATATATATCATCATGGCACTGGAGACTTTACTGAACAAGACTTGACCACATAAATTAATAAATCAGTGTGCATATTTAGCATAAGCAGTAGTTGGTGAAATAGTTCAATCTGCATGGATGCCAGCAATAAGGAAAGCAAAAAAATCAACCTAAAAATCAACTTCTGTTAATATCAAATTTATACAATTGTCTATGTCTAGCAATATTAGATAAGTTTTGAGAGGAAAAACCTAGTCATCAGTCTATGCCTTATGTATCCCTTTGGTAAAAACTCTGTATGCATGAACTACCACATAGGCAGCAATCTACTTAACACCAAATGTGTGATAAGAGACCTTGGGACCCAGGTGGACAGTAGTCTCTCCTTTGATAGTCACATCACCACAGTAGTCAGGAAGTCCTTCTACGTGGCACACCTCATCATAAAAGGGTTCTCATCCAGGAAAAAAGAGTTCATTGTTCCCCTCTACTCATCACTCATTAGACCCATTATAGAGTACAATGCCCCTTTTGGAATGTACCTCACAAGACATCTGCAGCAGCTGGAAAGGCCACAGAAGTACCTCACAAAGAGGATTACTGGCCTCAATGCCCTACACTGACCTCCTCAAAAAACTCCAGCTTTACTCCGTAGCATATCGCCTACTCCGAGGTGATCTCTGCCTAACATATAAAGCTATGTCAAACCCAGAGCTGTTGGACATGCTACACCTAAAGAAATCCCAATCCCTCTGAGCTACACTCTCTAGGGACCTAAACCTTGTCACCACAATAAACAGGACATGCTGGAGGGATAGATTCCTGTCCCAGAGACTTCCTATACTCTGGAACAAGCTACCCATCTATGTCAAGCAAAGTTCTTCATTAGCACTCTTCAAGAAAAATCTTGATGAGTGGATGGGAAATAGGAAATACACCCCAGGGATCACTTCTGTGTCTCTGCTCGACAGTGGCACAGGAAAATAACTTTCTTGGGTGGCATAAGCTATGGAACCTTTCTGGCTAGGCTTACATAGGCCCTTGGGCTGATAGCCTAGTACCTACCTATGAACCTATGAATCTATGTGACGCTGTACTACTACAATCATTTGAAAGAATGGAATGACCAAATAGCATGCTGTGCTGATGCAGAGGGCAGCAATGTAGGTACAAATACAAAGGTCAGCAAAATCAAAGGGGTGTGGGAACTTGCTTAACCCCTGAGATGACTAGTCAAGTACGCTCCTAGGTAGTTAATTAGGCATGTGGTCCTGGAGACCACTGACATGCGTAGCCAAATTTCCCAATTGTCCCAGAGAACTGTCCAGTAAAGTATCTTGCTCAAAGTCCTTCAGCAGGCAAACAGTGGATGAGGGAATCACAGTGGACCACAAAAAGCAGCCCATAGCCTTACCCCTCTGCTCTAACTGCCTGACAATAGTTATCTGTAGAAGATAAACAATCAAAACAAAGTAAAGTTTAAAACAGAAGGGAACACATTTCTGAAGGGAAATCAGAACCTAAATCATTGATTCCTTGTCAATGTGAAGCTGACAGCTTTCTACACACAACACTGAGTGGTCATACTAGAAAAGAACATAGCCCCAAAATTTGAGGCACATAAATCAATAACCTCTGGTAGACAGGAGACAGTAGGTTTAGAACATATCAGTCATTTTCTTGGTGCTTTTGATTCAGATGTGAATAACTCAGACTTCAAAGGAAGAAACACCAATAGGATGACACAAAGTAGAACAGCTACTGGTTGTAGTTGCTTTCTAGCTATGTAACTCCTACTGAATTAAAAGTGTACAGTATTCTCTGGGCTTTACTTCTTGGTAGTCAAGTTAAATCAATAACACAACCTTAAAGCACAGATACTGTAATTTGAGACTAAAACAGGACATGGACACCAAAGAACATATCTCTAAGGAATCCTATTTCGACTTATGAGAGTCCTATTCAGTAAGACAAAATTAAAGAAGAAGATGACAATCTATCTAAAGACAAAGTGAAAGTACTCCTTAACAACAAAGAAAATGAAACAAAGCCACACTATCCAGCATACGTAGCTGGTCAGAAAAACTAGACAAAGTGCTGGCTTACACACAATAAAATTAAGCTGGCTACAAGCAAGAAGGCCTACATGTAAAGCCTTCTGTCAAAACAAGGAAATCAACAAAGTTATTTACCAATTTATAAGCTGCAGTATATGCTATTAGTCATTTCACCTCTAACTAATTACCCATCTACAAGGTATAGTGAATGACAATAAATGATTTGTCTCATGTATTATTCAAGCAACAAGTTACAGCATATGCCAATGAATGCTGCATCTCTAAGAAGTTCTACATGAAATCCACATGTTTAACCATATATCAGTTTCACACATCATATGCTTGTATGTCCTGTAGCAGTAGCCTCCTTCACAGGGGTTTCCAGGCCGCAATACCACCCACGAGACTTTGTCATGGTCAGTCAGTGAAATCCGGCTCTCTCAGAAAATCTCTGCTGTGCTCCCATTAAAACAAGGCACAATGAATGGGCAACCTCTGCAAATGTGCCACCAAAGGTTGCATTTCTGAGGACTCTAACATTACTGGGCAACAGTACTGTATACACCTTGTGTTGATTTCATGAATCAGATTATATTATGTGCAGGAGGGGTTCATCCACAGAAAGACAAATAGCAGTTAGTTGTACATGACTAGGAAGAAGCTCTCACACCCTCTGTTAGTTGCTGGTCTTCTCATACAGAGTATGAAGTAAACTTTCCCGGGCTCTCTGTCCTTCTCTTTACACAGAACAGCACACTGCTACTGCCAAGAACCACCAGAAGTGCAAATGATTTCCCTGAACCCTCTCTCAGGTAAGGAGAATGACTGCAGACACTCAAGTCTTCGCATCCTTAACTTGTTCAGCAAGCACCTGGCTTGTAACTGAGTATTGGCAGCTAGAGATTCAGTAAGAGACGAAAGCTTTTCACCCTTTGACAAGCAGATTTACAGCAAACATGTTTTGTTCCCCTACCTTATGAACACAAAACATCTTCAACCTGTACCTTAGCACAGGGAATGAAGTCATATTACTGGTAGAAAAAAAGGTTTGCATATGAAATGGTTAGCTGTCAGATTATTAACTTTCTCCAGACAAAGATTTATTATGGATGCTTATTGACAATAGCGAAAAAGATTTCCACAAAATATGCCTGCCGGAAGAAGAAGAAGAAGATGGCTAAATTTCACAGTTTCATAGTATAGTACTAGGCTATCTGCCCTGGGGCATTTGTAAGCCTAGCCATAGTGATGTGGCATTTGCCACCCCATGAAATGGTACAAAAATGTACAGAATAAATTTAGAATACTGTGTCTAGTAGTGACACAATGAAGGTCCCCTTATATAATAGAATTAGTTTACTGTGCCCCTGTCTAGCAGTGACACAGATGTGACCCCTGGGGTAAACTTACGATCTCCCATCCACTCATCAAGATTTCTCTTGAAGAGAGCCAGTGAGGGGCTCTGCCTAATACGAACTGGGATCCTGTTCCAAAGCATGGGAAGCCTCTGGGTTATGAATCTATCCCTCCAGCATGTCCTATTCATACTTGTGTCGAGGTTTAAGTCTTTAGCTCTCGTGGTCCTGATGGACTTGGATTTTTTGAGGTGGAGCATGTCCATCAGATCCTGATTGGACATGGCTTTGTACGTCAGGCAGAGATCACCTCTGAGCAGGCGGTATGATACTGAATAGAGCTGAAGTTTCTTTAGTCTGGCAGAATAAGACATATGTTGGAGACCCTTGATCCTCTTGGTGAGGTACTTTTGTGGTCTTTCCAGCTGTTGCAAATGCCGGGTGAGGTACATACCAAATGGGGCATTGTACTCAATCATGGGTCTGATGAGGGAGGAATATAGGGGTACAATGACATCCTTGGATCTGGATGTGAATCCCTTCATGATGAGGTGTGCAAGGTAGAATGTTTTTCTAACCACTTTGGCAACGTGGGCATCAAATGAGAGGTTGCTGTCGACTTGGGTCCCTAGGTCTCTGATTACTTTTTCAGTACTCAGTGGGTTGCTGTCTATGTGATAATTTGTGGGTACTTTGTTTTTCCCAAAGGGGATGACTATACATTTTTTGGCATTTAGTTTAAGGCCGTGACTCCGGCACCAGTTGTCCATTTCTGTGAGGCCTTTTTGTAGGATGTGTGTGTCTGCTGGTGTATCAACTATGGCGCCTAGTTTGCAGTCATCTGCAAACTTTGTCAGCCACAGCCCTCCCGTGTTTGCTTTAACATCTGAGAAATAAATGCCGAACAAGCGGGGTCCCAGGACAGATCCCTGTGGGACACCACAGGCTAGCACACTTTTAATAATTTCTGCAGAATTTAATGCACTCAATAAAATCTAGTTAAAATACAAAAGTAGTTAGACTTTTCATGACATTAGGGATACTTTGAAAAGAGTTGTATTAGGTTGCCTCCAAAGTGACTTCACATAACCTTTAGTGTGCTTGCTAGGTAGCAGCATTTGCTTTTCCATTATATAAGGTGCTAGTGAGGTTTTGTCTGGAATTTTGTGCTCATTTCTGGGGAGCACACATGACATGAGAATGCGGCCATAGAGAATTAATACTTGTGAAAGTTAATTTTCCTATTATTTCTATTCATTTGGCTTTTGAGAGGCTAGGACTGGTTTAATGGATTCACAATGTGAAAGCAAAGACTGAATATGTACAGAAACACATACAAATTTGCACAGACCTCACATACTGAGCAGAACCATAACAATAACATTGATGATGGCTATCTTGACTTTATTTACTTATGGGTGTAGAAAGTTTCACAGAAGTATAGCATATAAAACATTATTTCTGATGGTATGGCCATGACACATGCTCCTGCAAATGTATTAATAGTTCTCAACAGTGGAACACAACAGTAGCTGAAAAGAATCAGCAGCTTATATATCATTAAGATCCAAAGAAAGCCAGTACAATGAGTCAGTAGTACGACTGCTCAAGTAAAGCAAAACAAAATTGTATTGATCTTCAAGATCTCAGTAAACTGATCAAAAGCCAGCATTATCCACAACTTACATACGTAATCCCAACAGTGCCTGTACCTATTGTGTCAGTATTGAGTACAGACCATAGATTCTGGGAGATAAAACTAGAAAGTGCAGCTTGAGTACATTTAATAAATCATTAATAAAGCCCATATTCCTTGAACTTCTATTAGTATTTCATCAGTACCAGGGGTCTTTCAAAGAACTGATGCACCAACAACTGAGGGCATGGAACAATGTTATAAGCAAAAAGGATGGTCTACAAGTTTGGCATTAGACACAAGACCAGCATAGCAATAAACTCATATAGCTAAATCTTAACTGCATTAAGATGTCACAATGTCAAATAAACTAATATCAAAGTAAAATAAACATGGAAAGGTACAAATACAAGGTTCATATTCTACTATATGAGAGAGGGTATGATACAGAAGTCACAATAATTGTGCAAATACCAAAGTTAGGAGACAAATAGCCATTACAAATATGCCTGGGAATGATGTAGTATCATGCAAGGTTTATACCTAAAATGTCTGTAAATCTCTACGGAAGCTGTAGCCAAGGAATGATTTATTTATTTATTTTATTTATTTACATTTGTTGACCGGGAGTGTCCGATTGGACATAGGTCCATTTTCAGCAGAGGCCCGGGGAGCAAAGCTCCACAGTTAAAATAAACAGACAGTAGTTACATTGGATTACATAGCGATTAACAATTTAACATAGCAATTAATTACAAACAAATTTACAGAGGAAGAACATAGTACATCAGTAGATAACTAGAATCTTTATCTGCGAAGTACATAACAGACATTAACAAATGTTACAATAAGAAGTTCCTGCTGTATAATAAGTACTAGGCTTATGAGCATCTGAGCTTGCTATAGTCAAGGCAGTTAGTGGGGTGGAAAGAAAGGTAGTGGTTGGATGGGGTGGGTGATATTAGAGTGGGAGTTGCAAGGGCATAGCCAGCATGTTTTTAGGTGTGCCTTTAGTAAAGTTTTGAAGTGGGTGCATAATGGTATGGAGGTAATTGTGGGTGGGAGGGGGTTTCATAATTTGGCTATTGCACAAGAGAATAGTGCTTCACCAGCAGAGTTATTGGCTTTAGTGATCTGCAAGTGATTTTTGTTGCTGGATCTTAGTGGTCTGGTGGTGTGACAGGGTTGGAGTAGATTCTGGAGGGATGGGACATTTAGTGGATGGTTTACTAGTTTGTGGGTGAGTGATAGTTGATACCATTGAAGTAGGTGAGGGAGTTCAAGCCTGCCCAGTTCAGCAAGTGAGAGACAGTGGTGACTACGGTAGGATGCCCCTGTGGTGAATTTGGCAATTTTGTTGTAGCAGGTCTCTAGCTTGTTTAGATCACATTGCCTTAGGTTGGTATATATTGGAGAGGCATAAAGTAGGGTGGAGATAAGTTGGGAATTTGCTATTGAAATCTTTACTGCTTTGGTGAGAAGTTGCTTATTTCTGTATAACGCTCCTAGTTTTTTGTGGACTTTTTTATGGTCATGGATATGTGAATGTCAAATTTTAGTTTATTGTCTATTTCCACTCCTAGCAATTTGGTGTGTTCAGTTGGGTATATAGTGGTATTGTCTTTTGCTGTGATGTTAAAGTGAGAGTTGTTTTGAGTATGTTTGGTGGGTTGGAAGATGAGTAGTTTAGTTTTGTTTGGGTTGAGTATTAATTGGGCATTGGATAACCAAGTTTCAACAGAGGAAAAGGCTTCCTGTGTGACTTTTTGCAGTTTGGGTAGGGACTGGGCTGAGCAGATGATGGTTGAGTCATCTGCGTATTGTATGAGTGTGCCATGTTTGGTGGCAGAGGCTAGATTATTGGTGAAAACAGAGAAGAGTAGGGGTCCAAAGATGGATCCTTGGGGAACCCCTATGGAGACAGGTAGTTGGGGAGATATGTCATTTTGCCATACAATGGATTGTTGACGGTCAGACAGGTAACTCTGAAACCAGTTGGTGACTGATTGAGAGAAGGATAAGTTATTGAGGACAGACATGAGTTGTTTGTGTGGGACCATGTCAAATGCTTTAGATAGGTCTAGGAACGTAGCAGAGGAGAGATAGCCACTGTTTTTATGCTGAAGGATAGTGTTGGTAAAGGAGAGTAAGGCAGTGGTGGTGCTATGGTTTGGTCAGAAACCATGCTGAGTATTGGAAAGGAGGTTGTTAGTAAGGAGGTAGTCTGAGACCTGAGAATGATTTTGAGGATTAGGGTTGGAGATGGTACGGCCAGGGTTGGAGCAGATGTCTCCACTTAGGGCTAGTTTTGATATGCATGAGGTTATTAGTTTTCTCAGTTTTTGAATGTGTTTGTTTATTAGGGAAACTTTATGATTGTGCTCTGTGGGTAATAGGTATGGTGGGAGGATTAGTATGTTAAGTTGTAGGGATGTTTTATGTTTGAGTAATATAGTTGGTAGAATATGCAGGGGGTGCATAGGGATGGTTCTTGAGTTGGTGGGAGGGGAGCTGATTATGAATGAGTTGATAAAAGAGCAAATGTTTCCAAATACACAAGACTTTAGTTATAGAACCAACAGTATTTGAACTACAGTAATGAAAATAAGCTGATTGTTTTGCAATTATCTGCAAGTCAGACAGTCATAGGAGTGGTCATCTTACAAGAAGAAGCTACTAGCTTCCTACAGGTATAGCATTTACACACTGAGAAATGAAATATGCTCTTACAGAAAAATAAGACTTCTCAAAAGGATACTGGTGTGTGAATTTTCATTAATGTGTCTAAATACCACAAAATATTACTAAAGGATGACAGTCATCATAATACTATTAATTAGTTGCTGGAAGGTAATAGTTATGAAAGCAACAAGTTAAGAGATGTGGGTCAGGGGTATAGATATTTTGTGAAGGTCTTGAAGGTTGAAAATTAGGGTCTTTATTATATAGTCGAAGCTTCAAAACTTCAAACCTCATAGCGAAGTTCAAAACATCGATTATATAATAAAATAAAAAAAAACTTACCTTACCACTCTGAGAAGGGGGACAAGCCCCCCTGCACTCACCACACCCCCCTACTTAAATATACCAACTCCGAGAATGCACTTCAGTGCAGAAAGGGAACATTTCCCATTCTGCGCATCAAAAGCCATTGACTTTCAACTTCGACCTTTCCAATGTTCGATCATATGATGTCGACCATCTATGATTCGAACATCGGAATGGTCGCTCATGTAATATAGACCCAAAAATTATGATGCCTGGTTAAAATATATATTTCACATTCATTTGATGCTCAGAGACATCTTACAGTCTGACTCAAGTTTTGAATTTGTCTTTCTTGATCCTTCTTAAGACTAATGAATATTGATGAATGATTGGAGAATGACACAATAAATTGTGATAGAAGCTGAAGTTATTTCAGGTGAAAGAGTTATTTGACTAGTTAAACCACATATAAATTTATAATATATGCTCAATTAACATTTTCAAACTGAAAGATGTCAAAGGAAATTATACTACTTAATTTCAAGATTCTAGTTTGTTTAGGCTCACTTAAGATGACATTTTTTTTATTTTAATGGTTCATCTAACGTATAAAACATTGCTGTTTAATGTTGTTAGTAACATGGTTATTAACTGCTGAACAGGATTTATATTGTACATATCTATTTCTTAGTAAAGACACTCTAGTTTTATTCTTTTTGGAACTTGCATAATTTAAAAACACACATACAAACCCAGATCATCAATCAATATTACATAAGATTATAAGCATATACTTTAATATATTCTTATAGTTGTGTTAGACATTATTCATTTAATGTTACTTTCTGTATAAAGTGAATACTCAAATAGCTAGAGTATAGGTGTGATTTGGAAGGAGATTTAGAGGGAATGCTCGAATAGCAATGCTATTCAAACATGGGGTTTTAAACCTCAGACGGGTTTACATTTTATTTAAATGTTTAATATTTCAATGTTTAGCTACCTATAATTTGGTGACTATCAATATTAATAATTTCACATTGTTGGATAAATATATACAATCATTTTCAGTCATATTTTCCTTTTGTACATTAATAGCATACGGCTAACTATACTGCTACTGATGCATTATATATGAAGTGCATCTCCATCAATGTTAATGATCTGAATACTTCTTCTTCTTTCATCTTTTCCCTGTTAGGGGTCGCCACAGTGGATCACCTGTCCACTCATGATTGGCAGTGTAGTTTTACGGTGTCGAGTTGCCAGCCTTCCGCAGCAGGTACACACGCACACACTCACGCCTAGGGCCAATACTGATACATTATATATGAAGTGTATCTTTATCAATGTTAACGATCTGAATACTGATACATTATATATGAAGTGTATCTTTATCAATGTTAACGGTCTGAATACTGATACATTATATATGAAGTGTATCTTTATCAAAGTTAACGGTCTGAATACTGATACATTATATATGAAGTGTATCTTTATCAATGTTAACGGTCTGAATACTGATAGAAATATATTAATGGTTTGAATAACAGTTATAAAAGCGGAAGTTTAAGCAAATATATAAAAATGTTTAACGCCCAAGTTGTATTTTTACAACAGACACATTTATTACAAGAAGACATTAATATATTCAATTATTCAGTGCTTGCTTGCTCACATTATAAACAGGAAAAAGTGGTGTTGCAATTTTATGGAAAAGTTCTGTATTAATGCTTGAAATCATAAAACTATACAATGATAGATCTGGGATGTTTTGTCCTATATCGTTGGAGATAAATAGGAAAGTATACACTTTGATAAATCTTTACTGGATTCCTGGGTTAGGACTTAAAGTGATTAAGCAACAATTTCAACAGATTAAACAGCATTCTAAAGGGAGTATAATTTTAGCTGGTGACTTTAATTGTATACTGAATGACTGTGATACTAACTCAGCAAATCTAGGTGTAATAAACTACCATCATCCAAGGCATTATTAGAATTCATAGATGTATTTAATATTAAGGACAAATGAATTCAGAGAGGCAAATTCATTATTTTTAACACATTATTCACATAGACATGGTACCCAATCGAGAACAGATACAACATGCGTAACATGATACATATTTTTCAAGTGATATATCATGCAACGTGTTACAAAACACGATTCTCTATTTCCTTACTACAAATTGTATATTATACTGCACAGATAAGTTCACTAAGCTTCCATATACCAATCAATTATGAATCACATGAACCAAATAATCAGACTTTCCTATATTGCTCAACTATATTGTTAATTTATACTATGATTTCTTGATAAACTCACCTGATCATTTCTGCTGTTTATGTACTTTACACTACAAGACAACTGCAAATTTCTTTATCATTGTATAAAAAGTATTCCTGCTATGAATGTTATTACTCTGTTACTGTGTTCTGTCATGATGTGGAGCTTTTCTCCCCAGGTGTCCACTGAAAATGGGTTCTCCCAGTCAGACTTTCCCAGTAATCAGATGTAAAATAAAATAAAAAAAATAAATAACTGGGAAAACAGATAAAGTTAAAGTTGTCACATGCCCTCTATCTGACCACAATGCAATAACATTTGAATTGAAATTGAATGCAAAACAAAGAGCTTCTATTAATAGAATACTGTCATATAAACAAAGATTTTAAGGAATTTTATAACAAGGAAATTCAGTCCTTTATAAATGTAAATTTAAGAGAGGATATAGCAGAGATGTATGTGTGGGATTCTTTAAAATCTTATCTATATATGGTAAAGTTTTATCCTGGTATATTAATATGAAAAAATAATGAAGTAAAACAGTATTAGATATACAAATGAATATTGATAAACTAAAATTAGATATCCAGAAAGTAATAAAAACAAAAGATATTGATGACATGAATAAAAAATATTTAGGTATGTTAAATTATAAAACTATGGTCAATTCAGAGAAAAATAAAATGAGATCTTAAGCTACAAATCCTAAAAACCAGCACAGATTAGTAAACAGAACAAAGAAGATTATTAAATCTAATCAGATAAATTAAGTTTATATTCCTGGAACTAAGAAAACTGTGTCAGATTTAGAAGGCGTTTAAAATAAACTTTAATTCAATTAACTTATATATTTGATCCTTGTTATGAAACATATTAAAAAATTAATTGAAAACCAAATGAAGTTAATAGATAAGCCAATTTCACTGTTAGAACTTAAATCTCAAGTTAGCACATTAAAATTACATACAGCACCTGGGACTGATGTTACGATTCCACAGATGTATAAATTATTATCTAAGGAACCCTTAGAATTATTAAGGATCTTTGTATTTGAGCACCAAAAAGCATATCAGTGTCCAACTAAGAAAACAAATGTAATTAAAGCACCAAAAACACTGCTGCTTCAAGCACAGTATGAATAATAAATCCCCAAAAGGTGACTGAATACTAGAAAACACACTCCTTTAATGAAATGTTACATGTATTTAGCGCTTTCATCCACATTAAGTGGACTTCATCAGAATACATAAAATCAACTGCTGAAAGTTTATATAACATTTTCCTTTGGCGACAGTAGTTAGTGAACCAATGAAAATGTAAGAACTCTTAAAGCAATATCACAATTTGAGTTCTGAAAATCAAGAATCCCCATTACTTATGAACAACTTATAAATGTTGACCTTTGCTATGTAACATAAAATATAATCATAAATAGTACATACATAAGCATATAAATAAATTCATATCTGCTAATCATAAACATATTTAAAAGGCCATGAAGTTATGTTGATTAACCATAAAAGTTTAACATTGTTAAAATGGATATTATGAAAAAAAATGTTTAAAGAAATAATCCATAACAATTATAATTAAATTGCATATTAAAATACTTGATAAAATATTTAATATATTAACTTAACATTTATAAGTGGATACATAAGTAATGGGGATTCTTGATTTTCAGAACTCAATTTGTGATATTGCTTTAAGAGTTCTTACGTTGTCATTGGTTCAGTAACTACTGGCACCAAAGAAAAATTTTATATAAACTTTCAGCAGTTGATTTTATGTATTCTGATTTAGTCCACTTAATGTGGATGAAAGCACTAAATACATGTAATGTTTCATTAAAGGAGTGTGTTTTCTAGTGTCTGATCGCCTTTTGAGGATTTATTGTTCATATTGTGCTTGAAGCAGCATTTTTGGTGCTTTAATTACATTCATAATATTTGTATTTGCTAAAGAAGCAAAACATAGTTCTCCATCATAGAAATATACATTAATGTATCCAATACTAAAGTCAGACATGTTGATTCTAAGACTTTATGGCAATATATGCTAACAGAAATAAACAGGTTTGCCTTTTCTAATTAATGAAGATCTAATTGGTTTTATACTGATAGAAATATATATAATAATACTGAATTCATACAATAATTGACTATGTTAGTATTACAAAAGGAAGCCCAACTCTAGTAAGTCTAGACATTAATAGTGCCTTAGATTCAGTCCACTGGGATTATTTACTGCTAGCCCTGAAGGAATATGTTTTTTCACAAGATTTTATAAAATTCCTCAGATTACCATATGAAAATTCTTTAGCTTATGTAAAGATTGGCTCATATACATCTAGACCAAATACAATTACCAAAACCACTAAGCAAGGCTGTCCATTGTCTCCATTATTATTTCTTTGGTCATAGAACCATTTGTGAATCATGTCAGATTGAACACTAACATCAAAGGTATATACTTTAGTAATCAATTAAATTCTAAAATTCAGTTGCTTACAGATGATATTCTATTAACCTTGAATGACTATGGCATTTCATTACAAGCTTTGAGACAATGGAACTCTTCCAAAATTATTTTAGGTCTTAAATTTAAAACTGTAATAAGAAAAATATGGATAAGAAGTTTTCTAAATATATAGTTCTAGATAATAAAATTAAGTATCTAGGGATTACATAACCAAATGACATTAATGAAACATTAACATTAATTATACCAATATTTGAATAAAATAAAACAAATTAGGGATAGGTGGAATATTTTTTTTACAATGGAAGACAGATTTTTCTTAATTAAAATGCTTATCTTTCCAAAAATAGTATACCTTATATAAGCTATTTCTTTCCCATTTGTAAAGAATCTATACATAAGTTTAACAAACTAATGTTAAGTTTTTTATGGTATCCCAATAAACCTAGAATACTGTTAAATCATAATCATCTAAAAGATTGGACATCTGGTGGAATTGGCCTCCCAGATATAGAAATATGTGCTTTATCTTCTGTTATTAAGACAACAACATTAAGGTTAAATTCTACTTATTCTGATAGATGGAAACAAATACATGGATTTATTTGGTTAAATTCAAATCACTCTGAGAGTTAAATTTAGGAAGTTTTTTTTCCAATAATTTTCATTGATTGATAAGGGAATATGTTTGGGAGAATAAAAATAAACAAATGTGTTCTAAATACATGACTAATACATTAAACTTATTTAAAAATTATCTAAATAATATTCCAGAATTTAGAGCGCGTTCATTTCTGTTATATCCTATAGCCTGTACACAAAACAACATCAATACATTTGATGTTTCTAAAATGACTATATTAGGGGAAAAAATAATATATTGGCATCAACTAATTGACTATGGAAAAGTTCTTTCAATGAAATATATTAGGAGTAAATATGATACAAGCAGTGAAATGTGGTTAGACATGCAAACTTTAAGGCAGTATATTATTAATAAACTAGAGTCAATGCATATAACTTGACTGTAACATGATATGAAATAGACAAATTTTGAATGACTGATAACTGTTTTTGTATAAGTAGACACCTTTGTAACTAGTTTTATTTTATTGTTATGCAGTTTTTCAATTTGAGTGGTTAATTTGTTCTAAAATTTATGTCTCTTTTCTGTTATGAATTATTGTACTTATTTTTTAAATCTTAAATATTTGAGTAAAAAGAACAGTAATTTTATAATCTTCAAAAATACAATAAAAGATACAGTTTAAACAATTATACCAAATTAGACATCATGTGAAACCATTGGTTAGGAATAGACATAGCTTGTATGACAATGATTTAATATTTGGAGACATTTTAGCCCATTTAAAGAAATTAAAGGTAAGCTAGTATAATACAAACAGGAATTGCAACATGAAGGGGGAGGAAAAAAAAAGGTTATGGCAGACTGTTAATGAAGGGAGAGAAATGAATATGTACTTGCTCATATTTAGGGATATAGCTTATCCTGGAGTTGAGCCAGAACAGAACCAGATAATGGCTGGGATATCTTACAGAATGGGTTTAAAGAACTGTTGAGAGGGTTCTAACCTGATGGACAGAGGTAAGGAGTTTCAGGTCTTAGCAACATGGTACAAGTACAGACCATGCCCAGTAGATTTGATAAGCTTGTGTACAGAGATTTTGGTCACTGGATCATAATGACCGAGTGGGAATACAACTGAATTGTGTAGAATGGTATTTAGTGTGGAGAAGCAGATGCTGGATAATTTTATGGGTGGTAAGAAATTGTGTGTATGTTAGCTGAAGGAGTAGTTTTAACCAATTTAATCTTTTTAGTGCTATACAGTGTCGACTTCCAAAAGGGATACTTCCTGCAAATGTAGCCACTTTTTATAGCATTGTTCAGGTTTTGCCATTTGTGATACTTGGAGTTTAGTAAAGATGGGAGTGCCATGAAGTAGTGAGGGTAGTAGGTAAGTAGTGATAAGTATAGCTTTAGTTAGATTGGTGAGAAATGCTTGGCTCTGCAGTGACAAACTGTGTTAAAGGTTTTAGTCAAGTCTAGAAATAAGGAAGAGAGTAGTTTGTCATCATCTCTAGCTTTATTGACAGCATCTATAAAGGTTAGAAGTGCAGTGTTAGTACTGTGGGATGGACAGAATCCATCCTTCCTGCAGGAGACAGTTCAGCAACTGCTTTGAATATATTTTTCAAGTATTTTGGAGAAGATGGATAAGGCTGCTACAGGTCTACAGTTAGACACGTCTGTTGAATTTCCTACTTTGTGTACACGGATAATTTGTGATTTGTTTCCCCAGAGAAAGGGAATGTGAGATTCCTAGATTGATCTATTTATAAGGACTGAGACAGGATAGGTAATGCTACTGGCTGCTATTTTATGGTACATACTTGGAAGGTCATCAGCTGAAATAGAGCATGGTTTGATTTTGTTTAAGGGTAGTTTAACATAAGATCCGTGAATAGGTTTTAAGGTTAAAGTGGATGTGGTGACATGTGGCTGTTGAGCAGGGTTGGGATTAGATGTTGGGGAATCATTGGTTAAGGAAGCTGTACTATCTATGAAGTAAGAGTTGAACTCTTTTACACTTTTGAGTGTGAAGTTATTTGGAGAGAGGTTGGGGTTGAATTTCTGGCTGGGAAGTAAGATTTCTTTAATGGCTATCCAGAATTTTTTAGGTTTGTGTTTACTATGGTTCTGAAAGTTGTTATAGTTTTTTTTTCATTTATTTGTTTTTTAGTATGGTTGCAGAGCATTCTCTAATGTGATGTTTTATATGTTTGCCATTTGTGATGTTTTATATTTTGCCATTCTTTTCAAACCTTTTCTCTATCTTGCATTAACATTCTACTATTTTTGAGTAGCCAAATTGCATTACTTGATTGTAGTATTTTCCTTCTAAGGGGTGCAAAGCTACTTATGAAAGTTGTATTGAATTTATTTACAGCATCATCTAAGGGAGGATTTTTAGAATGTTTTAGTTAATAGACACTAGGGTAGTAATGAAGTCCCTTCACTCCAATGGAGAGTAATCTCGGAGTTAGCATTTGTAAGAAGCATGGGTGTGAAGGGTGCAGTGACCCCAATTTGGGGGTGTGCATAGTATTAGACTAAGTTATGATACTCATTTTTTAAATGCTTGTCACACTTCAGTGTTCTGGTATTCACAATTTCAGGTCTTGTGAATTTCTATCATATAGATACACTACTCATTTCCCTAAAAGATGGTGGTTGACTGACAACTCTAAATTTCATACATATTATATGCCACATTTATTTTTGCCATAGTAAGCCTGGCAATTGCCTAAAATGGTCTATGAAAGACTGGTGCACATAGAAATAAATACATTTAACATTTAAATTTAAATACATGACTAGTGCCCTCACTAGTCTGTCCAACAGGGAAAAGTGACAATCAGTTGATACTACCATCTCTTACCCAGCAAAAGGAAATAAGGGCATCTGCAAACCTCAAAAATATTCCCTTATATTTGGATATGATAAAGAATCCCACTAATTATGTGCATCTGTTTAATCATAAATAGAAATAATGACAGTCTCACATTTTCCTGCATTGACAAGGAAATACTAAGACATGATTACAGAGATAGGCACATTTCATGTTTTAAGCATAAGACCAGCTCTCTGTAGCACTCCGCTTCACAAACTTGCAACTACAAATATGACAACTGACAGCAACACAAAGTTATCCATGAAAAACACAGCAACGTGTCAAATGGTGAAGCTGCAATTAGTGCACTAAAGTAATACCTGGCCTAAAACAGAAAATAACACTAGTATAAACTATACATTCTACATGGTAACAAATTACCACAGAACTTGTAAAAACAGCAAAGGTATGCTTTTGTACGCTGGGTTATAGTGTCATCTCAACAGTGACCATCACTAGAGATAGCTGGATTTTATATATGCATACCATACGCTCTCTTGGGAGATGGCTTTGCTAAGTATTTGCAACAGTATCAAGTGTACACCACATTGACAAAGTAATGGCTGACTTAAAGAAATATCCCCTGAGGTGCACTGATATATTCCAGACATTGGAGAACACTACTATTTTGCATTTAGCTCTTTGTAATGCTTGCAATGGCTTTTTGGTAAGAGTAGAAAGACTTCCATTTTTCTAGGACCAATGCACCCATGTGAAGTCATCTGAACACCATAATAATGATCAGTATGCGGTAGAATGAAGGCCAGCTTTTTTGGCCAGAGGAGAGACCCTCTTCTGCAGAGGAAAGAGATCTTTCTAACAGACATTCAGCTGAGGCACCAGTATCAAGACCTGTACTGTTGGTGGCCAGATGACCTTGTTCAGTGGACAGGGCACAGGTTGCAAACCATCAACCACTAAGGTTCACTAATTGCATTTAGTATCATATTAGCCATGTTCTATATTTAAGTAATCCAAATAGTTAACAGTACATATTCCATACTAGAAAGATACTAGCATTAGGACTGCTGTTTCTAATGCACTGAATTAAATAGTTTCTTCACCATTTTCAAGAAACAGGGAAGGATTAGGAACCGAATATGTGCATACATATAATACAAGTCTAGCAAAGTACTATATCATTTATTTGTATTTAAACTGCCTGGCTGTTACAGATACTACATGGGCCCAAGTCGTGTGCGAGTCCATTATATTTTAAAAAGGGATCGTAGCTGTACCATAATGTGTTGCTATATTTTAATGGGCCTGCAGGACTGCAAAAAAGACCAGATGTCCTTTATAAAACCAAATTTTATTGTGGTATATAACTATAGTCCTTGCACAGGCTTTTTTGCATAAATTTTTATCTTTCATACAAACATTTGTTCTTGGGAATTAGCCTTGAACATGCAATTATATAGTTACCTTCATATTCACACATTTGCCTTCATTAATCTGACTTCAGTTAAGTACATCACCAAGAAGACATCAACACACTGAGAATATAGGAAAGTGGCAACAGTAAATGAATGAATGAAATGAACTACTTTTTCTCACCGAGTGATAATAGTATATTAGAAATATTATTATTTATGTGGCTTTTAAGTGCCTAAAAGAGCATGCTACACAAATTTAATATGTACTACTGTAGAATAAGGTACATGCAATGATTACAGCTTTTATTGGCTTTTATTTACTGTACTATGATCAAAAATTGTCTATTTGGTCAATGCATTATTTTCAGACTACGTTTTACTGCCTTAACTTATAACAGAACTTATTGAATGGAATCTGTATAAAAATTGCCTGTCATAAACTGCATCTTTCCATTGTATTCCTTTAAGCTTTGATGGTTAAAATTATTAGCCATTATTCACTGTATTAGTGTCAGACTTTATTGTCCATTACTTGGTCATATTATTTGCATACTATGTTTTACAGCATTAACTTATGACACTGTACATCCAATAAGTTCTAAGTGCCTGGTATACACTGTATCTTCCCACTGTATTCCTTTAAGCTTTGAGGTGGAATCCTTCAAAGCCCCCGGGCCAGTGGACAATACGGCCCAAAATGCAGAATCCTTTACAAAAGCATTCTATGGACACCTACAGGAATGCATGGAGCATGCTATCCCAAATAAAGCCAAGACTCCTCCAAAGGCAGGAGACCTGTCTGGTGGACCCCAGCCATAAATAAGCTATACAACAGAAGGAGAAAGCTACTACATGACCGAGCAAAATCCCAAAAAGGGAAGGCGTCACTGATCAGTACTAGTGAGAAACTACGATCCCTCATAAAATCTTCTAAGGTCAGCTTTGAAAGAAAAATTGCACAAGACACTAAAGATAATCACAAGGCCTTCTTTATTTAAGTCAGAAACCTGGGAGGCAACTCCCAGATATGCTCCGAGTTAGTGCAAAATGACAAAAAATTCACTGAACTTGCAGCAGCTGGAGAGGCCACAAAAGTTCCTCACCAAAAGGATAAAGGGTCTCAAACATCTGTCCTATGCTGCCCGACTGAAAGAACTCCAGCTCTATTCAGTCGCTGTACACTGCTCAGAGGTGACCTTTGCCTAACATACAAGGCCATGTCAAACCCAGATTTGATGAATATGCTTCACCTCAAAAAATCTAGATCCGTCAGAGCCACAAGGGCGGGAGACTTAAACCTCGACACGGCTATTAATAGGACGCGCTGGAGGGATAGATTCATCACCCAAAGACTCCCTATGCTGTGGAATAAAATCCCGGTATATGTGAGGCAGAGCACCTCGCTGGCCTTGTTCAAGAGAAATCTTGACCAATGGATGGGAGATCACAGATATACCCCAGGGATTACCTCAGTGTCACTGCTCAACAGAGGCACAGCAAAATAATGGGTATAGTTCCCCATACTAAAGGGGTGGCGTAAGCCACAAAACTATGGGCTAGGCTTGTAAATGCCCTCGGGCAGATAGCCTAGTATGAACCTATGAACCTATGAACCTATGAACCGACAGACATTGCCAACATCCTGGCAGAAAGGTTCATTGCAAACTTCTCCCCCCTTCCCCCCAAAAGAGCAAATGTCTATCCCAACAGAGTGTAGCCTTCCTGATATAACAGATGCACAGGTGAGAGCTGCCCTCTCCAAAGCTAAAAACACAGCATCAATGGGACCAGACGGTGTCCCGGGCTGCGTCTTACATGAGCTCCAAGAAGAACTAAACCCTCATATAAAGTCACTGTTCAATCTCAGCCTTACTACAGGATATGTTCCCAAGGAATGGAGTACAGCAACAGTGGTCCCACAACAGACCCAGGAAACTATTGCCCTATAAGCCTGACCAGCCTGGTCTGCAAAGCTATGGAAAGTATCATGGTAATCATAAACAAACACATTGGGAACCTCCAGACACTGGGTCCTACCCAATTCAGCTTCGTTAAGGGCAGATCTTGCCTCTTGAACCTGGTCGATTTCTTTGAAACAGCTACCAAAGCCATAGATGAAGGGTAGGTAGTCCACATAGCCTACCTGGACCTTGCTAAGGCCTTTGACACAATACCCCACTCAGGCATCATAAATAAGCTCACCAGTTTAAATATCAACCCCTGTGTCACAAGATGGGTTGCAAACTGGCTCAGGGATAGAACCCATATGGTCAGAATAGCAGGTGCCATGTCAGACTCTAAACCAGTTACAAGTGGTGTCCCACAAGGCTCAGTCCTGGGACCTCTCTTGTTCTGTATATATTTCTCTGAGGTACAGGCTAACACGGGTGGACTATGGCTGACCAAGTTCGCAGATGACTGCAAACTGGGTGTTGTAATCGACTCTCCAACTGACACAAGCATCCTCCAAAAGGGTCTCACAGAGACGGATAACTGGTGCCAGAGCCATGGCCAAAAGCTAAATGCCAAAAAGTGCATAGTCATCTCCTTTGGAAAAAACAAAGTGCCCACAAATTACCACATAGGTGGTAATCCATTAAGTACAGAAGAAGTAATTAGGGACTTGGGGACCCAAGTAGATAGCAATCTCTCCTTTGACAATCACATTGCCAAAGTGGTTAGAAAGACCTTCTATATAGCCCACCTTATCATGAAAGGGTTCACATCTAGATCAAGCGAGGTCATTGTGCCCCTCTACTCATCACTTATCAGGCCCATAATTGAGTACAATTCCCCGTTTGGGATGTACCTTAACCCACGCCTTCAGCAACTGGAAAGACCCCAAAAGTATCTCACCAAGAGGATCAAGGGGCTCAAACAGATGCCCTATGCAGTTCGGCTAAAGAAACTCCAGCTCTACTCAGTTGCATACCGCCTACTCAGAGGCGATCTGTGTCTGACGTATAAAGCCATGTCCAACCCAGAATTAATGGACATGCTTCACCTCAGGAAATCTAAATCTCTTAGAGCTACATGCTCCAGGGACCTGAACCTCAGCACAGAAATAAATAGGACATGCTGGAGGGAAAGAGTCATATCCCAGAGGCTCCCCTCACTCTGGAACAAAATCCCAATCCATGTCATGCAGAGCCCCTCACTGACCCTCTTCAAGAGAAATCTCGACAAATGGATGGGAGATCGTAAGTTTACCCCTGGGATCTCTTCTGTGTCACTGCTTGACAGAGGTACAGTAAGCAAACCTTAAAAGGGCTACCTTCTGTGACCTACTATACAGAAGCACAGTCAACTAATCTAAAAGGGTGGCGAAAGCCAAACATACTATGGCTAGGCTTATAAATGCCCTAGGGCAGATAGCCTAGTATCAGCCTATGAACCTATGATTAATTCAAATTATAGTAAGCCATCTCTTTACTTTGTTTTTAATCACTAAATAGAAATACTACCTGACATGATGATAGTATCCTATGGTCACACTGTAGTATTTTATAAGAGAAGCACACAGATTAATTGATTATGAGATAAAGCTTTGAAAAATGGCAACAGGACTGTAGCAGTTAGGCATGAGATAAACAAACTATAGCTTATGGCCTCGCACTCTGATGGGGCAACTCAAGGTTTTAGAATTTATTTTCATTTATTGCAGCTTTATTATAATTTCATGTATGACAGCCTCAATAAAGCAATTTCCTATTAATAAATATCTTGAAGCCAAATAATTAAAGGCTGGTGTAATCATTCCCTCACTGTTATCACTTCCCAAATAGAGCTGCTACAGCTTCTCATAGCTGATAGCTTCACCTTATCTAAATTGGTCCCATTATGGCACGGTGTGATACAATTATCTGCTTGAGTGTTATATTGAAAAATGATTCATGAAATAAAAACAAATATAGTATTCTACAGTGGACTCTGCTGTTCAGACATGGGTACAGAGTACTGTCACAAGTTTATTCTACTGTACTTGTGAAATGTCAATACAGTGGCAGGTGTCTTCTTTGTTGTGAATCAGTGTTACACATTCAGCTAATCGTTGTGTACATAGACTTTCATTAAAAAATAAATGCACTTTGATGTAAATGGAATAAAGGTACTTGCTACAGTGGAATGAATGCTACATACAGCAATTATTTTATAACATATTCTAATAAAGGAACATTGTTCTTACACTAAGAATATCACTTTATTTAGTACAACTTGTGATAGAGTGGTTATACCTAATATCATACATTTATCTGCTGTGTAAAGCCAGAATTCCTTTAAATTATTAAACATTAGATTGCTGTATAATGTTCAGAGGTTCATAGGAGGTTACTAGCCTAATGGTCCTAATGGTCCTGGGGCCTTTACAAGCCTAGCCATATAATAACTAGAGTACCTTTAATGACCACAGTTAGATGGTCATTGTTAGTAGAATGATTCTGTGATCAGCACCAATTGCCCCTGTCCATGAAGGACATATGTGCAACCTCTGGGGTGAATTTATGGACACTCATCCAGTTGTCAGGGTTACACTTGAATAGGGTCATTGAGGAGCTCTAATTCACATGGAGTGGGAGCTTATTCCAGAGGAGTTCATAGGTGTTTACTAGGGTAATGACCACAATGTTTTTTTTAAGCCTAGCCATGCATCCCAAATCTCTGACAAGTTCTGATACCCTTGATAAGTGTAAGCAGGAGGTTGGGAGATGAACCATTTACAGGTTACCTGTGCCCATTAGAGACATAGGAGCCAAACCAGGAATGGATTTATGGTTTCCCATTCAATTGTCCAGGTTGCACTTGAATTGAGTTAAGGATGAACTTTGCTTCACGTGGAGTGGCAATTGCTGGTTTCTCCATCATGATCTGTTAATGCCACAGACTAGGTTGAGGTCCCTGGAGTGAGTTTTTCTTGTCCCATTTGATTTGCGGATGTGCAGAATTTCCATTAGGGCAGGGTCTGAGACTAATCTGTAGACCAGGCACAGGTCATCTCTCAGCAGCCTGTAGGATACAGAGTACAGGGCTTTCAGTCTTTCCATGTATTTCATGTCTTGGAGGCCCTGGATTCTCTTGGTTACAAACCTCCATGGTCTCTCCAGTTGCTGCAATGTGTCTGGTGAGGTACATACAGAAGGAAGCATTGTACTCAATTAGTTGTATGATAAGGGTAGAGTACAGCGGAGCTATAACCTCCCTTGGTATTGGATGTGATGCCCTTATTTATGAGATGCACAGTGCAGAATGCTTTTTTTACCACTATGGTCACATGGTGATCAAAATTTAGATTGCTTTCAACCTGTGTTTCTAAGTCTCACACCACTGAGTTTGAGCTTAGAGAGGTGCTATCTATATCATAATTAGCAGGGGCTACTACTTTGCCAAAGGGGATAATGAGGCATTTATTTTGCATTAAGTTTTAGTCTGTGAGTTTGGCACCAATCATTTGTCTGCGTCAGCCATTTCTGTAATATGTTAACATTGTTGAGGGGCTTTATGATTGCTCCCAGTTTATAGTCATCTGCAGGCTTGGTAAGCCACAGGCCATCTACTTTCACCTGGACTTCAGAGAAATAGATTCCAAATGGTGGGCCTAGCACAGATCATTATGGTAACCCACTGGTAACTGATCTACAGGTGGAGGTGGACTCCCCAACTTTGACAGCGTGTGTTCTGTTGGTGAGCCAATTTGCTATGCATCTAGTAATGTATGGGTTAATCTTCAGCTGGGAGAATTTCTCTAGGACACTTTAAATGGGGATTGTGTCAAAGACCTTGGCTAAATCAAGATAGGAGGTATGTACTGTTTTGCCCTTATCTAGGGCATTGGTGACATTCTCAAAGAAGCCCAGTAGGTTTAATAAAGCAAGATATACCCTTGACAAAACCAAACTGGGTCAGGTCAAGGGTTTGATGGTCACCTATGTCACTGTGGATAAGGTCCATCATGATTCTTTCCATGGCCTGGCAGATAAGATGGTTAGGCTTATGGATCGATAGTTCCCAGGGTCAGTTAATAGACCCCCTTTGTGCAAGGGGTTTACTGTTGCTGTCCTCCACTCTGTTCAGACAAAGCCAGTTCTCAGGCTATGGTTAATAGAGTGCTGAGTGGTTCTGGTAGGCCTTGTTTTATATTGTTTAGTAAGCAGCCTGGGATGTTATCTAGTCCCATAGAGTCTGTGTTTTTGGCCTTGGAGACCACTTGGAGGTACTCGGTAGAGAACTGGTGTCAGGAATGATTTGGGGTATGTTTGGTGGGGAAAGGCAGATGAAGTTAATGCCAAATCTGTCAGAGAGCCGGTTGGAAATTTCCTCAGGTTCAGTGTGAGTGGTACCATCCACTATAGGTTCGGTACATAGCTGGGCATTCCCTTTTAAGTTTCGGATGTAACTAAAGAATGCCTTATGATTGTCTTTAGCTAGGGATGCTAATTTAGACTTGTAGATATCCTTAGAGAACTTAACAAAATACCTGATTTGCTTGCTCAAGCTGTGAAAGGTATTTTTCCTCTGTTGAGTAAATTCCCTCCTGATCATAACTATCAGTTTCTTTCTTTTGTTGTATAGCTTATTTATACTTACAGTCCACCAGGGTGGCTTGCTTTTTGGGAATACCTTGTTTTGCTCCTGTTGGGTACAACTGAGTCAATGCATATGTTTAATTGTCTGTATAGGGCATTTTTGCATTCCTCTGCAAAGGAGTTATTGTTGGCTATGTTGTCAGGGGCTTTGAAACTTTTTACACCATCTCTTAGTAGGCAATAATTTGCTTTGGAAGAATTTTGTTTTTCTTGTGGGGCTGTCAGATTTGATCCTTACTTCAAACAAGACAGATTTATGGTCTGATCATACCAAGGAGGGCAACACACAGAGGGTAGTGCAGTGAACCCCCCCATGTTGGTGAGCATTGGACATTTGAGCCCCTTGTGGGGTTGTGGATGAACTGTTTCAGGATATTTGAATTAAATTCCAGGAACCTTGTAGCAATCGTGTTTGTGCTCATATATGTCATCCAGTCAATGGAAGGATAGTCGAAATCTCCCATGACCAAGGTGTTTGGCTGTATGCAGAGGGACTCTAGCAAGTCCGGATAGGCAGTGTGCTTCTCCTGGTTCATGGAATGGGACCTGGAACTAGAGATGATGTGGACAGGTATTTTATCTATAGTTAATTGGACCTGGAGTAGCTCAAGAGAGTTGTACTGTTTCACCAGTCTCGAGGTGTATTGGGATTTAATGAAGGTGGATCCACCTCCATCTCTAGTTCTTTCACACTCATTTTGGGATCTGAATGTGTGAAAGGCATTGTAGCCTTCTACAGCTGGGGTACTCACACCGGCCTTGAACCAAGTCGCAGTGACTGCACAAGTGCCATCATCTTTCAAGGTAAGCAGTGCTTCCAGGAAGTGCAGTTGACTGTTTAAGTTCCTAGCATTAAGCAGCATAACCTTGAGTTTGTCTTTAATGGATTTCGTTACACTGGAAGTTTTGTTTGGACATTGCCTGAGAAAGGTACTATGGGGGAGGCAAGCATCTTTGCCAGTATCAGAAAGCCTTGGGGAGGCAGGGGAAGGCCACCACTGGCAAAGCAGGATAGACTATCAACCATGTCTTCCCAGACAGGCAGATACTGGATCCCCCTGGAGTGACATTAGAAGCTAAGCCAATTATTGAAATCAATCATGGAGTGATATTAGAAGCTAAGCCAATTATTGAAATCAATCATTTTTTTTAATCTGTATTGTGGCATCATCCTAGGTGAAGGTAGAATGCTGCTTAGGGTTAGGGACATACCTGCCTGGGACATATAATCTGAGAGTTCGGTCATGTCTCTCTTCATATAGTCCAGAGAGGTATGTCACAAGTCATTCACACCAATATATACTATGATAGAGTCATAACGGTACTTGTTGCTGAGTGACTTGAGTGTGTGAGTGATTTGACAGATCCTGTCACCTGACAGGCAGCTGACCGTGACCTTCTCCTTGTTTAACCTGGTGAGGGGAAGATCTGTGTCTCTCACTGTTGAGTCACCTGTTATATGTAGTGGTGGAATCTACTCATGTACCAGTATGTGCATGTTGTTTGCACTTGGAAGGTCTCTGTTCATTTGGTAGGCTCTTAGCACCTCCACGTATGTGGGTTTGTGTGTCATGACCTTATCTTGCATGAAAGGGGTGTTCTGTGTGCTGGCAACCTGTTGTATGTCTTGTATATATTTATATGAGAGGACTGATTCTAATTTCATGATATAGTTACATCTCTCACATGCAACAATCGTTTGCTTTAGCAGCAAGTGGGTGTCAGTATACATGAGGCAATTACTATATTGCCTCAGGATGCCCATGTCAATTAGGTTGGCATGAGAAATGGTGGGAATCTGTCTGTCCATTATGTCAGGTATATATTGTAGTAACTAGTGGGATGGTCTAGATGGACCAGGGTTTATTTGTGAGACTAACAAAGGAAGCTATTCTCTGGAGGGCTAAGGGTTGAACACTGTGTCAACGCCTCAGAATGCACAACTGAGTTGCTCGCTAGGTAGCAATGTGCAACTGTGTTGCAAACAGAGAGGTAGTAGAGCTAATGATGGTTCTCTAGCAAGTATCAAGGGAAAATTGTGTTTCTAAGTGTTTGCATCTGCACTGTGCGCAGCTAAACACAAATCCAGGGATTAAACACAAGCAAATTAAACACTTTTAACACAAATCAACCAATAGGAAAGCCCAAAACTGAGCCTTTTTCCAGCAATCCCAAACTCAGATGGGTCCTGGGCTACACACTTCTACCGCAAGGGTGCAGGAGAGCCTTCTTAATGCAAGATGGCTGGTTTTAGTGCTCAGGTAATCCCAAACAGCCTAGATTCAGCAAATCTGAATCTAACCTATGCTATGAAATAAAGAAGTACTATTTATTTATTTATTTGACATTTATTTACCAGGTTAGTCCAAATAGGTCAACAGAACCTATTTTCAGAGAGAAAAGCTCCACATACAGATGTATAAAAATGTGGCAATGTAAAATACACATACAGATGTATAAAAAGCATTAAAATGCAAAATACACAGCCACTTAAAACATTACAAGACATAGTAATGGCATTAAAAATAATGTCAATAGGCTTCCGGTGGGATTGTGAGAAATCAAGTGACAGTATAACATGGGTCATGTGATGTGGCACTAAATTATCATACAGTAAACGTTTAGGCGTTCAGGTTAACAATTGGGATTACAGGTTAAAAGCTCAGAGCAGATGGGAGTTATAAGCAGCTTTTGATAATATTGCAGTAAACAACTCAATGCTAGATATGTGTAAGATAACTTAGTTCCTTGCAGGCACAGTCTGTTCTTGTGTATTCCTAATTTAGCAGTTCACAGTATTACTGTTTACTGCAACATGTGACATAGAGATGTGAAGCTTGTCACTTAGATCCTACAAGAAAGTTAAAATGGCTTCATATTAGGGGAGTAATAGTACTGCAGTTACACAATACAAATCGAGTGGGAGTTTAAAGAGAATAAACTCAGTGCAGAATGACTGGGAGTTTAAGGAGACAGAAAGAAAAGAGGGAGGGGCTAATCTGGAAGAAGAGGTAGAGGTGAAATTAACCTGGAAGTGTGCAGGTGCAGAGTCATGTGTTATTTAGATAATCTTTTAAAGAGGCTTTGAAGGGTGTTAGGCCTGGTAGTGATCTGGTATCTAGGGGTAGAGAATTCCATAATTTCAAGACAGAGTATGAGTACAGACTATGTTGTGGTCTTTTTGATGGTTTACAGACTGCTAATAGGTTTTTGTCCTCCAATCGTTGGGATCTGTTTGGTATGTAGGGTTTGATTAGCCTGTCTAGAGCAGGGCAGGCAGTGGGCTTGAAGATTAAGTTGTGCTTGGTACATTGTTGGATGTAAGCAAGCTGGATGGGGAGTTCAAGCCATTTTAGTTCACGTAGTGGTTTACAGTGAAGTGTGTGATATTTGGAGTTTGTGGCAAACTTTGGGACTTTATTATAGTACTGTTCCATTTTGGACACAGTAGGAGTTTTTACATTGGACAGAATAGAGAAGGGAGGGAAGCAGAAAGTTTTAGCCAGGGTAAATTTGGTTGTAGGAAGTATGTATTTCTGTATAGGAGTCCTAATTTCTGGTGAGTGTTCTTTGTGTTTTGTTGGATGTGGAGGTTGAAGTTAAGTTTATTGTCGATAATCACTCCCAGTATCTTTTTTTCCTGTACTGTTTCCATGATAGTGCTAGCAGATGAGTAAATTTTAAATTGATCAGTGACAGGGGAGGTATTTTAGGGTGAAAAAGTACTAGTTTAGTTTTCTTGGATTAAGAAAGTGTTGAGCATTTTTGAGCCAGGATTCAACAGCAGTGATAGACTTATGTTTGGAAAGTAGTTTAAGGGGGTGTGAGAGAAGTACAGATAATGATGGAATCACCTGCATACTGAATGAGGGTTTCAGGGGAAAAGGCGGTGTATAAATTGTTGCGAATATATTAAACAATAGGGGTCCAAGCATGGAGCCTTCAAGGACTCCTGTATGGTTATGGAGAAAGAGTGACAGTTTGTGTGACCATTTAACAGCTTGTTTCTGATCTTTATGGTAATTTTGGAACCACAGTACTGTGGTATGGGAGAAACTTAGGTTAGACAGTGTATTGAGGAGTAAGGGGAGAGAAACTATGTCAAAGGATTTGGAGAGGTCAAGTAATACTGAGGATACATAGTATCCTGCATCTCTGGCCCTATTCACGGTACTTGTAAAGGATATCAAAGCCGTTGCTATGCTATGGCCAGATCAGAAACCATGTTGTGTTTGCGTTAACAGATTATTTTGCAATAGGTATTACATCAACTGTTGGTATACACATCTTGCCAGAATTTTGGATATACAGTATGTGATAAAATGGATATGGGATTGAAACTGTAGTGGAGTTCTCTACTTTGTGGATGGGGATGATGTGTGGTAATTTCCATACATCTAGCTCTAGAGATTCAGTTAGAGATCTATTTATTAAGATACAAAATGGATAGGCAACTGAGTTGGTGGCAAGTTAAAGGTATTGTGGCAGGAGATTATCTGCTGAGGTGGAGCAAGGTTTAGGTTTAGTAGTAGTCTCTTTATGTTAGCTATGGGTATGGGCTGAAATGTGAAGGAGGTTTGGTTGTTGCTGTGTAGATTATTTGACTTGTTGAAGACAGGGTCAGAGCTAGATGATGAGATGTTGTTGGTGCTTAGATTGGTGGATGAGTGGGGGTCTAGTGTTAGAGGTATTAGTTAGTAGGTCTGTTGTGGATTTTATAAAGTGCTTATTAAAGTCTTCTGGTATCAGGGATGGTGGGGCATCAGGTGATGGGGAGTGTTCTTTATTTGTACCTGGGTTGAGTAAGGTTGATATTGAGTGCCAGAATTTTTGTGTGTTGCTTTTGTCTTGGAGTTGAAGGTGTGAGTAATAGGATTTCTTATTTTTGTTTACTATTTTTGTCACATTATTGTGGAGTTTTTTGAAGTGGATGATATTTTCTTACTTTGTTTAGTTTCCAGGTGTTCCAGGCTAGGTCTCTTTGTTTCATCAGATCTTTACAGTCTTAGGTGAGTCATGGGGCTGTATTCTTTTGATTCTTTTTATATGTATGGGGGACAAGGTATCAAGTATGTGTAAGAAGGAACTACAGCACATCCTTAAGAGTTAGCAGTTTAAGGGGTGTCCAGTTTATTTTTAGTAGTAGATCATTACATTTTTGTTAGCATTTCTGATTGATTTCAGAGTATGTGATTTTAGTTGCAGGGTGTTGGCTCTAATGGCAAATGTGGGTAGGTGGCCACTAACAGAAACAGTGTGCCTGAAAATGGAACATTGGTTGGATGAGGTACTAGGATCCAATCTAGTGTAGATTGGGAGGTAAGTCTTTGTTATGATGAGTTGAGCTTTTGATTAGCTGGGAGAAGCCATATAGATTAATACTATTTAAGGGTCAGATGCAATGGAATGCCAATCAATGTGTACGTCTCCTAGAATGATTGTTTCATGATTGATTGTTTGGGCTATCCAGGATAGTATATCTTTCAGGATAGGTATAGTGTGTCCTGGTGGTATATATACTAGTATGATGCAGATTCATTTCGTTTCATTGAGGTTCAGGAAGGATATCATTATCTCCTATAAGGGCTATCCCTTTGCCTTTCCTTCTAGGTCTGTCTAGTCTATTAATGGTAAAGTGAGGGGGAGTTATTTCAGTGTTTTTTTACATTGGGCTGTAACCATTTTTCTGTCAGGGCTAGTACGTCAGGTTTATTTTGATCTATCCAGGTTTGCAGTGGTGTTATTAGGTTTACTATCAAAGGCTTGAACTGCATTTCGTTGACCATCAGTTGATAGAAAGCACAATACCAAAGTTGAATACAATGAATCCATAATAATGAATGCAAAGTGTGATTCGTTATTATGAGTTCGGCATTGTGAATGGAGATCACAGTACAGTGAGGATCAGGGAATTTACCCTTTTTCTCACTGTAGTGCAATCTCAGAGTCGGTATATATAATCTGCAGGATGTGCAGGAGGCTTACCCCCCCTGCAAAACAGTAAAAACACGTGCTTGTAAGGTGAGATTCTCACAGGATGTTGAGCTGAATATCCTGGGTGTCTGACGTCACCTGCTGCTATGTCAACTAACGTCGACTGCAGATATTGGGGAAAGGATATTTGACATGTCTATTCAAAAACACTTTTATTTTCAACATTATGGGCCATTGTATTGAACAAATTCAAGCTTTTGATAGTAAACCATTTTATTACATATACTCCTAAGGTTCAGTGTTATTATGTTTAGGTTTATGGGTTGACTTTGGGATTAGGATATGAAGATGGATCTGAGTTAAGACATATGTCTCCACGTTGAATCAGTAAGGAGATGAAGTACGAGTACAGTGAAACACATCTTTTTTACCAGGGTTGGAGGAAAGCAGGAAAAATGATGAGACATACCACCAAGGCTGTCATGAGACAAACACATCACGTTAAAAAACAAATCATTTAACCTTCTTCTTTTGGCTGCTCCCATTAGGGGTCACTACAGCAGATCATCTGTTTCTTCCTGTTCTCTGCATCTTGCTCTGTCACACCAACCACCTGCATGTCCTCTCTCACCACATCCATAAACCTTATCTTAGGCCTTCCTCTTTTCCTCTTACCTGGCACATTCATCCTTAGCATCCTTTTCCCAATATACTCTGCATCCCTCCTCAGCACATGTCCAAAACAATTTAATCTTGCCTCTCTGGC
This sequence comes from Protopterus annectens, assembly GCF_019279795.1. Lineage (NCBI taxonomy): Eukaryota > Metazoa > Chordata > Ceratodontiformes > Protopteridae > Protopterus > Protopterus annectens. The sequence goes on from NC_056745.1 coordinate 1,409,035,162, forward strand.
TTTGTCTCCAAACCTTCCAACCTGGGCTGACCCTCCAATATACTTATTCCTAATCCTGTCCACCCTTGTCACACTAGTGCAAATCTTAACATCTTTAACTCTGCCACATCCAGCTCTGACTCCTGCCTTTTTGTCAATGCCACTGTCTCCAACCCATATAACAAACCTGGTCTCACTACCCTCTTACAGACCTTCCCTTTCACTCTTACTGGTACCCGTCTGTCACAAATCACTCCTGACACTCTTCTCCACCCATTCCATCCTGCCTGTACTCTCTTCTTCACCTCTCTTCCACACTCACCATTACACCGAACTGTTGATCCCAAGTATTTAAACTCATCCACGTTTGCCACCTCTACTCCCTGCATCCTCACCATTCCTCTAGCCTCTCTCTTATTCACACACATATATTCTGTCTTAGTCCTGCTAACCTTCATTCCTCTTCTCTCTAGAGCATATCTCCACCTCTCCAGGGTCTCCTCCACCTGTTCTCTACTCTCACTGCAGATCACAATGTATCTGCAAACATCATAGTACACGGGGACTCCTGTCTGATCTCGTCTGTCAACCTGTCCATCACCATTGCAGATAAGAAAGGGCTCAGAGCTGATCCTTGATGTAATCCCACCTCTACCTTAAACACATCCGTTACTCTCACTGCAGACCTCTCCGCTGTCACACTACTTTCGTACATATCCTGTACCACTCTTACATACTTCTCTGACACTCCCGACTTCCTCATACAATACCACAACTCCTCTCTAGGCACCCTGTCATATGCTTTCTCTAAGTCCACAAAGACACAATGAATCTCCTTCTGACCTTCTCTGTACTTCTCCATCAACACTCTCAGAGCAAACATCACATCTGTAGTGCTCTTTCCTGGCATGAAACCATACTGCTGATCACTAATCATCACCTCCATTCTTAACCTAGCTTCCACTACTCTTTCCCATAACTTCATGCTGTGACTGAGCAGTTTAATACCTCTGTAGTTACTACAGCTCTGCACATCACCCTTATTCTTAAAAATTGGTACCAAAACACTTTTTCTCCATTCCTCAGGCATCATCTCACTTTCCAAGATTTCATTAAACAATCTAGCCAAATCCTTAAATAGAAACAGATAAAAATCCAAGTTGCAATCAGCAAAAACTAGGAACAAGCTAAACCAATGGGCTTATCATATAAACCAACCATTTAGCATATCACAATAACCAATAGGGGGCTATCATAAACAATGTCTTCCAATCAGAGGTATGCCAGTCTCAAAGCCATTCATAATATCAGTTTCTAGTCACAGAAAAAGAAGGACCAATCGGCAGAAATCCAGAAACAGACTTAGGAGTGCCTGTATTTGGCTCCTCTTTGCTTCCATTGCGTGTTGGACTTCTAGCTTGTGCTTGTATTTGGCTGCTTTCCTCTTATGACTATACAGAGTCATGGTTTATTTTCCATTGGCAGACTAGCTTTTTGACTAGAATTCATTGGTTCTTTCACTCTTATGATCATGAATAGACATAACTTGACTCCTGTTGGTGAATAAGCTTCCTGATACAATATGATTGTTTTTTTTTCTTTCTATGTTCTGAAAATGCTACTCTGAAGGATATTGAGACTGGCACATTTCTGATTAGAAGAAATAGTTTCTGACAGTCTCCTATTGTTTTTTTTTTTGTTTGTTTTTTTTTAATGCTTAATAGTTGATTCAGTATGATTAGCTCATTGGTCTAGGTTGTTTCTGGATTTCTGCCAATTGGTCCTTCTTTTTCTGTAACTAGAAACTGTTATTGTGAATGGCTTTGGCACTAGCATGCCTCTGACTGGAAGAAATAGCTTCTGATAGCCCCCTATTGGCTTTTTTGCTATGCCAAATGATAGTTTTATGTGATAAGCTCATTGGTCTAGACTGTTCCTGGATTTTTGTTGATTGGGCCTTCTTTTTCTGTGACTAGAAACTGCTATTATGAATGGCTTTGAGACTGGCATGCCTCTGATTGGAAGAAATTGTGTATGATAGCCCCCTATTGTTTATTTTGATATGCTAAATGGTTGGTTTATATGATAAGACCATTGGTTCAGCTTGTTTCTGTTTTTTTTGCTATTTGTCTCTTTTTAAGTAAATCATTGGTTAATGGGTGAGGATCTGAAGAAGGTTTTTTACCAAAAGAGTTTATCCACCCTGAACCTTGTTTTATGCTACTTGGATTGTTATGTTTGTATTACAGAATTTGGCTTTTAACATGATGTTTTTTGTCTAACGACTGCCTTGGTGGTACTTCTCAACTTTTTTCCTGCATTTCTCTACTTGTTGATACCACTTTTAGTAATGTAGTGTTTCTGTTTTTATGTAGGGTTTGAGGAAAGGGGTATAAAGTGGGGTTTAATGAGTGTGGTAGAGGCAAGTTTGGAGATTGAGGGATATGGGAGGGTTTAGAAAAAGTATTGAGAGGAGATGTGTGAAAAACTGCCTTGTATATAAGGGTGATGGGTAGTGGAGGTTACTGACGTGTAACAGTGTGTGGGTGTGGGGTGTTTGTGAGGATATTGCAGTAACGATGTTAAGGATTAAAAGTTATGAGTTAGTACAAAAGAAACATATTAGTGGTGCGGGTAATTCTGAGATATGATAAATATGTAGAAAGTGATGTTAACATATTAAGTATTAAGTATCAAGTAAGATGTACTTAGCTGCAGAGGCTGACATTTGGCAGATTACTTTATGTACATAGTGATTTGAAAGGTTAGAAATTCAAAGTGCAGAAAAACACAGTCACAGCAGTAAAAACAACAAAAAATGAAGCAGCAATTAAGCAAAATATAGTTCAAAATGTGCTATGCAAGCTTAAAATATATATATATATATATATATATATATATATATATATATATATATATATATATATATATATATATTTTGTTGAACACAGTGGATGCCTTGGATTTAGTTCAGATTCACTCCAGGTCTCTCTCTAAAATACAAGCAAAGTAAAAACACAAATTAACAAATAGGAAAGCCCAAAACTAAGCCTTTCTCCAGGAATCCCCAACTCAGATGGGTCCTGGGCTACACATGTTCATTATACATGCCCATGTAAGTGAATATTAAATGATTAGGATCACAAGTCTAACATAAGCTTTTAAATTGAGTTACTAACTCAACAAATTATTAAACAGAAGGAAAAGAAATTACAAAGCTTTCAAACTTTAGCTAACCCAGTACTACAAAGAGAGATTAGGTCCACCCAAAAAAGTACTCATGAAAACAATCAAAATAAGTAATTCTTCATTTGAGGCAAACTTGATGTCAAGATGGGTGACAATAAGGCCTTCTATAACAACATCGGAAAAAGGAAGGAAACCAGAAAGCAATGTGCCAGAACAAAATGTCATCACCCTACCAGAGCCACGAGACCAGATAAAATACCAGGAAGCATAATTTGGATAGTCAAAGCCTATTATATACCTTTTATGCACATTCATAATATAACATTAAAAACTGGCTACACTGCAGATTATCTGGAAGCAGATCAATGTGATCCCCATATACCAAGCATGCCAATCCACAGACCCCACCAATTACAGACGAATCAGCCTCACAAGGATACTGTGCAAGCTGATTGACAGAATCAGACGAACTTATTCCGGCATACACATGAAATTTATTACTCTATATCCTAACCCAGTATTGTTTTGCTTAAGTCAAGCCCTGTATGTTTAACTTCATAAATTAAAGCTAAAGCTCTTTTTAAACAGGGAATATGAATGTATGTCTGGTGTCCTGTAAGTCTTTCCAAGAATTCATGGCTTGCACTAAAAAGGCCCTTCCAGCATGACATAGCCATTTTTAATTCAGCACAATTAGGTCAGACCTCATTATTGACTAATTTGCATGTTTCTTGAATCGAGGGTACTACTGTGACTTGCAGTTCATGACAGAGCTGCATGTGGTGGTACTACCATGCTGTTCTTGTAAGCAGTGGACTCCATTCTCCAGTCACACACACACAAGTCCCAGTACACAATCCTACCCCACCATAGTGCCACCCACTCTTGTAATACTTTAATGCCATTATGGCATGTATAACTTAGCCCTGGTGGTCTAGTTTGTCTCCTACCCTCTGATCCCTGTTACAGCACTTCAGTGAGTCATCTCTGGTAGTCTAGTGGTTTATCCCCACCCCTCTAAACCTCACAGTAACACTGTGGTGCCTTTATTGCTGTGTACAATGTGTAGCCCCCATCCCTGCTCTCCAAAGTGTTGGTATGGCACTTATTATGCTTCATCATTGGTGTCCAGTTTTCCTCCCGCCCCCTCCCCCCAATCCCTGTTTTGATGCTGCTGTTTTTGTTAAGGCATTTTTAAATTAAGTTCTGTTGTATAGTGGTTCCAACCACCACATTTGTGTTCAGCTGTTGTACATTGCCTTTTGGCCATCGTTACTACTGTGACATAGTGGGGATGGCCATGCTGATCTACACGGATTACCTCTTTGTTGAATCATCCATGTAAATAGCTTCCTGGGTCAGTTCTAGGAAAGACAACATAGCTAATTAGCATATGCCTCTTCCTCCAAGAATGCCTTATTAATATTCAGCACAGCCTCAGGGTCAGTCCTTCATGGTGCTGCAAGTCTTCCACTTGGAAGACCATGCAGAACCATGTAAGGGTGCTGGCTGAATACAAACAAATGAACAGAAACGTGTACACATTACAGTACATTTATAAATCCAGCCCCTTGTCTCCTTTTTGTTCCAGACAGCTCTTAGTCATTCAACTCTCATAAATATATTAAAGTACATGCTATCTTTTTGTCTCAAAACCTACATCAGTCTTTAACTTGTGTGTTTCTCTAATAAAATATGCTTTATGTTCTAGTTTTTTTTTTTCTTCTGATAACAATTGCTATATAAAGCATCTAGGCAATCTCTAGAAATTATAGAGTTATAAACACAAAACCAATCTTTACAATATCTTTAAGTCACTTAGAAATGTCATACAAGTAATACAAGTACTTACTGCCTACAAACTATAATGAATCACAAAAGTCAAACTATATGATGTTATGTAAACCATATGGGTATGTTTCTGAAAAAATGTACCTGCATTACAATCAGTTATCTCACATATACTGTAACATAAAATTAATTATGTATTTGTGTTGTTGCTATTACTAATTCTATAAAATGTTATGAGATGTGCATATCTATTATTTGAGCTGTAAAAAGTATATTGGGTGCATTCTACTACTAGAAGTAGTAGAAGAAGTACAAGTAATATGTACAAGCAGGATTATGGTCTTTTGATCCACACTGCTAAAAGCCAATTAATATGCAAGTGTCATTCAGTCTAAAGGGCATATGGTAAATATGCACCACTGTCTTGGGTAAAAGCCCAAACCTGGTATATTCAAATAAGCTTTACACTGCACAGTTACAGATCAGTGTTATAGCTCCTTACTTTCCATGATTTCAATCACTTCATACTCAGCCCAACGGCTTCCAGTACAATCTTATTAACAGTAACTGAAATATTGTGCATGTGTGCACACATTGTAAGTGACAACTTACTCTCCAGTACCAATACCCTCTCTCCCAGCTCATGTTAGTGTTACCACCAGCCAAGCTTCTCTGGTAAACCCAACAACATAAATTATGGTTTACTTTTAAAATAAGTCAACCTTTAAATATCAAAATAAGACCACCTATAAAACATTAAAATAATAGCATTTATCCCTGAATAGTATGTATGTGACAGATACCAGACAGCTGGCAGTAAACCAGATTGGATATACATACCATTAAGCTCATTAATAAATGCATGACCAGCCGCAAAATGCAAAATTGAATAATAAGGATCACTGCTTGAAAAAAATCTAGAAGTGCATTCAAAAAGTAAATATGCAAACCTGAATACTCAAACAAAAGAAAATTAAGCTCCTGAACATATAGATGGCATACAAAAATTCTGTTAGCACATCTGGATCCCAATTAATTTTAATGAAATATACACTGTATCCTATCTTTTACCAAATTTCAAGATTATGGAATAATTGCATGCCAGCAGTATTTTAAATAAACTAGAGTAACTTCTCTTTTTCATCAAAACTAGCAACATAAACATTATAGCCATTACAGGGTCATGGATTAAACTAGAAGTTCCACTTTCCAAATTCTAACAACCTATTCAGTGCCAGTCAGGAACCAGACTTGAAGGAATACCCTTTTCCTAAAATAAAACCTCCAAGTGATTTACCAAAATTCCACAACTAATGACCATGGCCAAAAATGTATGGCAATCACTCTCACCCTAAGCAAAAACTCGCAACTAATAGTAACTGCTGCTTTCCTTCCATATCCAGCCAACCTTCCAAAATTTAAAACCAAAATCCACAATATACTTGAAACTATTATCCCTTACAAAATATACTTATTTTGAGTGACTTCATTAGTCCTAACAACTCTATCATCAATACATTTTACAACCTTAGCTTGACTCAACTAATCCAAGACTTTAATGGACCAAATCTATACTCATAGAATCACTCATTTCTGGACCTTGCAATCATTAATGAATTCTCCATCTTTCCATCCTCCATAAGTAATCACTGCGCTATCAGGTTCCCCAACATACTTCTCCATTAAAAGATAGCCATCCCTACTTTGCACCTTCCACACCAACAGTGAAGAAGAAACCCAAAAACTTAAGCAAACATTTTCACTAATTCAATGGGAAGAAGTCCTAGCCTTTGATATCCCTGAAATTTTAACTTCCTCACTAACCAGTCTTCTCATTTCATCTCATGAGATTTTCTTCACCATAACTCCAGAAACTACAGCAAAACAAATGGATAACCAAGGGACTCAAAGAGCATCATAAACTTAGGAAAGATGCATAGCAGACTTCAAAAAATCCCAACCAAAGAAAATCAACAGCACTAAATCCTTCTTTTGAATCTAACTAAAAAGCCATTAAAAGACTCAAAGTTAACCAACAGCACTAAATCCTTCTTTTGAATCTAACTAAAATGCCATTAAAAGACTCAAAGCTAAATCACATACAAGCATTCAGAAAGCTGTAGAATACAATCAAAAGAGTTTTAGAACCTAGTATACAATATAACAAGCTAATCTCCCAGCAGACAATCTTCACAAGTATCTTTCCCTCCAAATTCATAAGAGTTCACATCTCTCTCTCTTCACAAACTTCTCTATTTCACTCACCATTACAATTTCATCTCAGGACCCTATCATTGAGACTCCCAAATCTACTTAAATCAGTAAAACAAAGTAGAAGATAGCACTGACAAAAAAACATAGATAGCCTCCAGGAATAGACAACCACTATTCCTGGTTCATTTAAATATCTAAAGATCACACTCTAGTACCCTAAAATACCTGCACAACTTATGTGTCATAAAAGCGTCATGCCTTCACTTTGGAAAGAGTGACAAGTCTTGTTTTTTTTCATAGTCAGCTCAGTACCAAAAACAAATCCTAGCTGTGCTAATGACTATATACCCATCTCAGTTCTTCCCTGGTGAAAATTTTACAAAATCTAATCTATAACCAGCTAGGTGACCACCTAAAAACATGCAGAATACTTTCTCACTACCAACATGGATTCTGGACATGAAGAACTACATGAACATCTTATATACTCTGGGAGATTATATCCTCATCAGTAGGGATAAATGACCAATATTCACTGCAATCTTTTTTGACGCAGTCAACTACTCTCTCCTATTAAACTCCCTTACCACAGCCAGCATCATCTCTGAAAGTTCCCAGTGTTTCCTGACTTACAGATACTTCAAAGTACAAATTATCTCTATCATTGCTACTGGTCCACATCTTCAAAGGTGCCCCTCAAGACTCATTACTCTTTCCTGTTCTTTTCTTCTTTTTTGTCCACAACCTACATTGAAACACATACCCTCTTCCAGTCTTACTTTGCACAGATGACATGGCCATCTACTGGTCATGCTCTGACTTCCCTCCTTAAGTGAGTGGCTAACTGTACATAACCTAGTATTGAGTGTTAGGAAAACCAAACCATGCTTTTTGGAGCTCCATAAAAGATTCTAAATGGTATAACTCCTGCACCATTCCCTACAAATAAAAATTAGTAGAAACAGTCCAGTACTGTACTTGGTATCTGGTTAGATATCTAGCACTACATTCACATCACAGAAACAAAAGTTGCAAATTACTTTTCAGGTATAGAAAAATGTCTACTTCTCTCTAGCAGTTAGGGCATCCAAAAGGGAGAGAGAGTCCTCCATCCTCAGATTGAATACTGTCTCCCACTTAGTGTTTCTATCTCACAAAAGAACTGCACTGATTTACAACTTCATCCAGGAACATTTGCTGGTTCATTAGCGTTTCTCCAAAAAAGGAACATTTTATGTCTCAGTATTTCAAAAGCCAACTGTTGCCTTGCATAATAACTAACCTCCCTTTTACCGGGTACCACATTACAGAAGCTGATTTTGGAAGAAAAACTCCCTTCTTGGCACATACAAGTCCCAAAAGAGCACTGCCTCTTTATAATCTTCAGCCTCTCTCTCCTACTATACCCATTTGCTAACTCCTCATTCCAACATGAATGCATACAGCACACATTCTCTATACTTGCTCTCAAAGTATGGGAGGACATTTCCCAAAATACAAAATCTATACAGTCACTTATGAATTTCTTAAACAGCAGAAACACCTCTTGTTCAACCAATCAAATGTAGCTGCTTTCTTCATAAACACCATCACTAAATCTAAGGTACTCCACAATTCTGTAATACAATCTTCCTTCTTACTTTTTGCCAACCTTCTGAGCTCAACATCCTTCATTTATTTACCCCCCATTACCCATACTAGAATAGTGTAAATATTATTACATTCATACTCAACAGTAGTGTAGTTATAATAACCTACTTTTCCATCCTGTGAATTAAACACACAAACACAATACCCCCACTGCCAGACCCTTCTTCTACCAAACAAGACTTATAACAGGCCTCAAACATGGCTCCAACTAACATCTGTCATTTTATTCAAAGGCACTTCTTGCTCACCTCTTCTGACCCTCAGTCCCTTCCATATTAGAAATCTACATCTCATACAACAGAATTCACCTTCCTATATATTTTCTCACACAGCTTTTAAATTATTCCACCGTCTTACCCCTCTACTCTATCTTGTCATACCTACTCCATTCATCTTCTATCCCATAGTTACTTTTTCTTGATCTATACAGTATATATCAGTGCATTATAATTAATTAGCTCAGTCTTCCTTTAATTGGTTTTATAGTGCAGTATAACATTAAATATGATGTTATGTTCTCCTGTTGAAATTGGTTAAACAACCCATTGCCTCCCCATCTATTGCATAATGCTATACATTGACATACCTGCTTTAGTATCATTGTTTTCTCAATGTAATTGTTGTGAAACTTAACTCATTATATTACTTTGCATCTTGTTTTTTAACCTTGGTATTAAACCCTGGGCTAATGCTGCAAATGGTCCACTTGGACCAGTGCTCAACGAAAAACAACAAATGCATACACCTACTAAGATCTTAGAGGCAGTGCTAAGTGCATACTTTGGGAGGAAAATTCAGCAACTCCCGAGCTAATGAACTTTTTCTCTCTCTTTCTACGTAAAGGTGCTCCAGGCAGACTTTTCTATTGGCTTTAATAATGAACCAAGGAAGATGTATCCTTGCTTCCACATTCTATTACTTCTCACGGTCTAAGTGATTGTCTAACTGTACATAATCTAACAAGTAATAAGGTAGTATCCTTTGTACCAGAGTAGAATCTTCAAGGAGCAGTAGGCTTAAAGAATGACAGATGTGTGCACATCAGTGTTAGTTTCACTTTTAAACTGAAATAAATTCCCAGATTTTCAAAATTCATGTGTATGCAGTCTCATAGTTTTATTTTTAATATATATATTCAGTAAAAGTACAAGTACAATGTTTCTCTAACTTTTTAACTTTTAAAAAAATGTTTACAGTTACATTTTTCCTGTCTGACTAGATCTTTTCACAGACACAAATACAAATTATCTTATCTCATCCATTCATCTGTACTATAAACTGTATCACAGATCGTATTTGTCACTGTCACATTCCAAATGGAATAGGTAGTACAAATTAGCTGTAAAAAGAAATGTGTAAATTGAGCTTCTAGGAGACCACTTTCCTTTGCTTTACTGTTCAAAACCAAAATATCAAAAACAGGCAAAAAGCAGACTAATCACATGTGAAAAAACAAGTTGCACCAACAAAGAAAGTCTGTTGTAGCACCTGGCATTCAGCTTCATAGACCAACACTAATATTTCGTATTACTTATTTGTGGTTAAGACTTTTCCCCTATGTTCATGTCAATCCTGACACTTTCTTACACTAAGGGTATGAGTTGATATCAGGTGTTTAGTTTAATCTTAGCTATGGGTAAATCATAGAGCAGAGTCTTCATCTTTGAGAAAAGTTAGGAGTACGGCAGCATATATACCAGCATGCCAATCAAAGAAACGGTAGCCCTAAACCATAGAAGTCTAATGTCCCTGTCACGGAACAATGTAGAAAAAGGTGCCATGACCTCCGGAAAAGTTCAATAGTCACTGCATGCTTAATTTTCTTACCTCTTTTTTTATGACTAAGATCTGTTTGAAAACAAGCATCATCACCTCATTGTCAGAAGTCAAACTGTTATTCCACAAATCATTTGCAGATAAACACTAGATCCAAGTTAATTATAAGCAATGCTTTTCTTATGAACATCATTAGTTTTATGCTACTTTTACACTTTGGAGATTAATCTGTTTATACTTCACACTGACAGACATAATTTTCCATGGATCTACATTATAGATGTAAAACTCTAAATATTAGTATCCTAAAAGTAAAATCTGTATACAGTGTAAAATATATGCAGTATAATAAAGAAAAATAAAGTTTCTCCACTTCTGGAATTCCGTTTAACAGAACAAGATCCTTGCAGGTCAGATCATTAATATATAACATTAATAAGTTGCATATTCTATCAGTGTTACTTATTGTTTTATACTATTCATTTAACAAAATATTTTAATAGCACAGCTTGCCTTACTTGCAGGGAATGAACTGCTAGGAAGGAATATGCTACAAAAATGTTTTATTTAGGCCACTGAACAAGTGTTGAGATTTATCTGTAGAAAGAAGTAGGCAGGCTATCATCCGAACAGCTTTTGGAAATTTCTACCTTTTTTCAATTTTATTTGATCATCTAATGCAAGTTTCAAAGTGACAAATGTTAAAGCTCTGACTTCAGTACAAGCCTGCCAAGAGTACAGGGGTCAATGAAATGCATTAGAAATCAATACTGCATGGCAAGTAAGACTGTATTATGAAGTAAATATTTTCCCAATAGGCTGCTGCTTTAACTGATTACCAATATATGTCATCCTCCCAGACCTTTCAGTCATAATATTTAGAAGAAAATATTGAAACAAGACCAAGTCAATTCTGGTGATAAATGGCCTTGTTTAACTTTTTCTTCATGTAGCAAGGATAAAAAAGGTATTGGCCAGTAAGAATAGTTCAATTCCATACACACAACACTAGTTTGCATAAAAAAGTATCTCAAAATATTTTCCCTAGAAACGTGTTTGCTCAAATTCAACATTCTAATATCCACATCAAAGCAAAATATTTAAAAGCAGAGAAATGTGAATAAAAGGTGTGTTCAGCATTCAGCTTTTGCTACCTTCATATGAAGTCTTAACAACCACAAAGGACATTCTGTTTATAACGAATATTCACTTTTTCACTGGACCATCAGTATAAAACAGTGCTAACGTTATCCTGGCCATGAATGACCCACTTTTTCTAAGGTAGTGGGGATGATCTACAAACTATTTCCACATTTATAAGGCCATAGTGCTGCAGACTGTTTGGCTGACATGACTGCAAAACAAGACATTATAAACCAAAGAGATGGTTAAGAGAACTGTGAATGCATAGGTGACTGTCAGCAAAATGCCTGCAAGAACACCAGTGTCCAGGATAATTTTAAAAATGTACAGAGTCATCTCAACTTCATAGTTAATATACGGTAACTAGATTCACTTATTAGATCAAAACAAAGTACCCCTAAATTGTATAGGGAAATAACAGCAAGACAAAATAAAAAAAAAAAACTGATGTTTTTTGCAGGTCTACTAGAGTTGATCGAAGTGAATTCAGCAAACTCATCATAAAATTCTTTAGAAGATGCTGCAGCTCTTCTCCCATGTGTAAAGAGACACCCTGCCCATGTACCTCAAACTAAATATAACTGTAAGGCCACAGCACCTTAGAATAGGGTATAGTAGCTGCTTGAGGGAGTGCTTTCAGCAATTAAATAGTTTGGCAAAGAGAATGCAGTGAATTGCTCCTTGAGTAAATTCGCAACCATTCATTTTGTTCCAAAAACAGTGCACTGTCAAAGCTGAATTCTGACTTACTCTGCATTCCACCATCAGTGCGACATGAAAAGGCAGAAAGGTATGGAGTGACAGACAGTGCAGGGACACAGCTGGTCAGCAGCAGGGAAGCAAAACAGGGAAAGGAAAAAGTGAGAACAAAATAATTTAAACTCTGTGTATTTCTAAAATGTCTATTACTTCACTGTATGCAAGTCTTTCTATGCTTCACAAATACTTATACAATACATTAGTGTTTAGTTTAAAATGTAGATAGAAACACTACAGCTTTGTGAATAGTTTAGGAAATGTAATACATCTTTAGCAGAGCATTCCTTTCATGATACATCAAATGTGAATCCGAAAATTTGTTTGCATGCAAATCAGTTTAACGTTGTTTGTCTTTTTCCATATCTAGGATAGATCTGCAAGAACCTATGGAGATCCAGAAATGTACCCTAACGAACATGCTTGCTGGTATTTTAACTCATTCACTCCAGTGAAGCTCAGGGTGTTTGCACTGTAACTTCTAATGGGAGGAGCCTAAGACTTTTGACAGAATCAAATTATGTCCTCACATTTCAAACATGTTCATATCTCTGGAAACATAGGGATTATGAAAGAAGTGTAAATGGCAAACTATTCAGCACAATGTATTTTTATAGTGGTAGTATTCTTTAGGTTCTAGGTCTTAAAGCAAATTTTATAAGTCACAGTAAACACAGTAACTATTACATTTGTAATATTGTGTAAACAACTTACAATATCTCAGCAACCACTCAAGTTACACACATACTGTCAGCAGCATTTTATTCATCTAGCTGATATCTTTCTTATGAGGCTAAGGAGTTCTGCCCATCTTACTTAGTTGTTGATGCATACCTCTCAACTACCCAGACATTTGGCTCATATTTTGGTCTGTTCCCCATAAAGTTTTCTGGCAAATTGCTGGGATAACTTGAGGATTGAAGTCAGGATAATGATATACATTTGAGTTTCAGACTTTAGATACTTCAGAAAATGTATGTTGAAACAAACCCTGTTACTCTAGCAGCTTTCTAAGTTTATGAGAGCAATATTTAAAATATGCCTCTATTTTCAGGCCTTTGCCCACCCCACCCATCCCATTCTGTTGGGCTTTGTCCAGATTTTTTACACTAAGTTGAGAGGTATGTTGTTGAGATATTTTAAAAAATGTGAAAATTGTATCTATATAAATTAATATCATAAGAACAGTTAATATCTATCTGCAATAGACAGAGGTAAAATATTAATGTAGTTGCGTCTGCCATTGTGTAAGCTTTAAGATGAAATCTTTTAAAACCTTGTATGTAGCATGGTTTTGGAATTACTGGTGCAAATACGAACAAGCAATACTTGCCACTGCACTTAGAGGTGTCACGTGGATGTAATGAGTTAAACAAAAGTAAACATTCCCAGTATTGCAATGTAAATGAACATGGTTATAACTTTGTTTTACAAATATATTTGTGTTGTTTTTTTTTTTTTTTTCATTTTTGGACCAGAACACAAACTGCAGGACCAAGAATGTACCATAGATGATAATTTAGGAGGCTTGTCAGCTTTTACTGAAAATTATTAAAAAAAAAATGAGCAGTATAGGACACAAAGTAAAAGGCATAAGTATGCAAGCTGTCTTGCAAAAGTAACTGCAATAAATTTCTTTGTGGGAGGCATACTGCTGATCAATCCTTTCAATGGAGCTCTGGAAGTCTGCACAGTAACTTCTAAAGGACGGAGCCTAAGCTGTTTGGCAGAATCAAATTATGTCCTCACATTTCAAACAGATGTTCATATCTCTGGAACCTCAGGGGTTACATAAAGAGGTGTAAATCAACCTCTTCAGTACAAATTGTTCTTTAGGTTCTAGGTCTTAAACTGGATTTTACAAGTGGCAGTAAATATCTACTAAGGTTATAATATTTTGCAAACAACTAACAATATCTCAGCAACCACTCGAGTTATACACATAATATGAGTAGTATTTCGCTCATCAAGCTGAAAGCTCTCATGAGGCTAAACAGCTCTATCGATGCAACTTGCTTGTCGAGATATTTAGAAAAACAAGACATTTATAACAATGAATACAACATGACACACAATTACTATCTCTTTACCTGCACTATACAGAGGTCAAATATTAACACAGGTGTGTTTGGCATTTTTTAAGCTTTAAGATGAACCTTTTTAATACTTTGTAATTAGCATGGTTTTGAAATTACTACTGCAAATATGAACAAGCAATATTTCATGTCTAGATGCATCAGTAGGATGTAATTGCAGAAATACCTACAGGTGTCACCAGGCTGAAATGAGTTGAGCATGAATATTTTCAATGTCCATGAACTTGAATGTGCAGATTTCTGAGACAAAACATCAGCTTGTCAGCTCGGTGATGTACAGGGATGAATTCCTGACCATGCCTCAGATTGCCTGGGTTAAAATAGCAGCCCAAGTAATGGACAAGTCATGAGGTGTGACAGAGTAATGACAAAGCAGATGTTCACTCACTTTTCTGAAGGTGAAGGGGATGGAAAATGTAAGGCAAGGTATTCCCTGACTAGCTTCTGGTGGAGACTGGAAGCTGATGAAAGGAAGTGGTTAGTAATGTATAGACAGGCACAAAAGAGGAACATGACTACTATGGCAGCGGATGACTCCTTTGACACAGCCCATTGCATGTCATCATACCACTAAGGGGAAGTCAGGACAATACACTTACTAGTTAGGCCTAGTGTCATGGCTCCTGCTTAAGTGCTCTTTTTCCCTAATGTTACAGTCAAGAAGTCTTCCATAGTGAGATACGGACCATCCAGGGAAAGGACACATCTGCAGTGATCCTGGGGATAACACAACAACTAGCTGTAAAGGGGATCAGGATCTGACACCAGCAACAACTGACCCCCTGACAAGCCAGCCAGAAAAAACTTGCAACAAAATTAGTCCTTCATGTGTATGCAAAGTATATTGCTCACTGAATCCTTTTTTTTTTTTTTAAGGGAGGAGTCAAAGCCACCTATAGTCATCATACAAATTGTAAACCTTTTAGGCACGTATTATAATCAATCTTGAGGTCACTACACCATGGAGTGAGATAAACTCTTTGACAAAATGAAAAATTTGTTCAACGGAGCAAATTTCAGTTTTTGTAGCTCATCTCAGAGTTAAAATAATTCTTCATATCTACAAGCATGTGATTGGCGTATACACATAGCAGGCAATATCATAGTCTCTCTTTGACTGTATGCAAAGAATACTTCAGAAAATTATACTTGGCTACTACTGCATCTAAAACTGCAATTACACCATTTTATGATTTCCAAATAATTCCACACTTCCACTGTTGTGTATATTTCTAGTGACTGAAAAAGTCTCTTTTTACTGAGAATATATGAGTTTTACTTCTGGTGTAATGCAAAATGAGGACAGACACTTTACTGACATCTACTGCATGCCCCAACCTGAAAAGATACAACATACACATCCTTTATGAAAAGGAAATATTGTAAATGTTCACAGTGTCACATTTTATATATAAGCAAGCTGACATTGGTTACCTCTATATTGAAGAAATATCTCAAAAGTCATTTGGCAGCTGCTAGTGAATATTTTAGTGTGTTATTCCTATGCTTAGAGGGGCATGCTGGACCTAAATTTGCCATTGCACCATTAAGGAATTACATATGACTGAAAAATGAAGTTGGCAGGATTATTATTCCCTTGTCTGCCCAGAAAAGTCACTGCGCACCTCTAGGTCTCTCCATACCCAGTACAGGATGGTGCCACTGGCAGGACAGGAAGGGATTGAGAAACCACATAAAATCAAACAGGAACTGCCCTTCATGCCCACCACTACCACCCTGGGTGAGGCTCCTAGCAGACTGGAAAAGAAATTGTGAATCTGTAGGTGGGGAGGAACAGGTGGCAGTGTGCACCATCATCCCGTCATACATGTTCAGGGAATTTTTCATACTTATCCCTACCTCCCACTAATATGCTGAGTGAAATCAACAGGTGAATGTGCAATGGCACCTGTGAGGACCATACCTTAATCTACATAATGATGTCTACCCTCAATGCCAACCCACCTTTTGCAGCAACAGCTCATCACTGCAGCACCATCACCAGGAGTGATGAATCAGCCATATCTCTTGCACATCTCACTCCCTCCCCACTGAGAGAGATAAATGGGCTCCACTCTTTCACTCCACCCTAACCCCATCCAGCTCTTTTAATTCCAGAGCCACTAAATTAAACCCATTTGCTTGGTCATAGTTAGGGCTCCATCCCCCTTTATCACACAACTAAACTATCATCACAGGAAGGTTTAGAGTGGCCTATGCCTGAAACAGAGTCACATTTTATGATGAAATGCAAGCAACCTTTTTATCTCTGATGTAATTACAACTCTCAATACATATATATTCTGTTCATGTGATCTGATGTTTAACCTGAAGAGAAATCATATGCTCATACTTTACAGAAAGAAAATATAATGTGTGTTTATACAATTCACAATGCACCAGACAGCATCTGGTACCTGTGCAAAAGATGCAATATCTTGGTGAAAGTTTTATTCTTGTTTACTCTAATATATATATATACTACACACATTATGGCTACCATTTCACCCTAAGAAAGTGCATAAAGCTTAGTACTAACATTGACTGGGGTGTTTTGCTCTTGTCATTTCAGTTTTTTTTTTATGGTGGCATCTTTCCAGATCACTTTCATGAAAAAAACTCTACATTATCTTTATTTCACATGCAATGCTAGCTCTGGACATGAATGCACTAGGCTTAAGTTCCATTTCTCCATGATGAAGACTCATGCAACTACTTATTACAGAAACAAAATATAATGCAACATTCTTATTTTCAAATAGGTTTCAATTGCAGAAAAATATACAATACAAACTGCAATGCCACATATTTGGGTAGTTTGCTATGTAATGCATGGACTAAAACTAAATGCCAAGAAATGCATAACAGAAAGTTATCTACCCTGGTAACTATCAAATTGACAACACACCCTATGAGTTGACCCAGGAGTCAGGGACATGGGGACATGCAGACAGTAATCTAGCCTTTGACCATCACATGTCTACAGCAGTGAGGAAATCATTCTATGCTGTGCAACTTATAATCAAAGGTATGGCATTTAGGTCCAAGGGAGTTATTGTTTCACTGTATTTGGCATTCATCAGACCTATCATCAAGTGCAATGCCCCCTTTGGAATGTACCTAACCAGATATATCCAACAATTTGAATGTCCATAAATGTTCCTCACTAAAATATATACGCTGTAAGTAACGGGTCCAATGCAAACCACCTCAAGGCCCTGTCCCAGTATTCTGTCTCCTACAGACAGTTGAGAGATCTATGACTAGTATAAAAGGCATTGTCAGACCCCACTCTGAGGGACTTTCTGTACATCCACAAAACAAACAGCACCAGAAAAAATTACCTATTCTAAAGAATGAAACCTTGCCAGTGATATAAACAGGACCTGCTGGACAGAGACAGACAGGTATGTATCCCAGAGACTACCCCTTCTCTGGAATAGGTTCTCTATCCGTGTGAAGCAGACTTCCTCCCTAACTCAATTAAAGGATAACTTGGACATCTGGATGGGGAACAGGAAATTCATCCCTGGTTTGGCACCTATGCCTCTAATGGGCACAGGCAGCCTGTAAATGTTTCATCTCACAGGCCCCTGACTGTAAACGTCTCATGTCCTCAGCCCCTGCTTACACTTATCAAATATACCAGAACTTGTCAGAGATTTGGGATGTGCGGCTAGGCTTAAAAAGGCCTTGTTGTCATTAGCTTAGTAAACACCTGTGAACCCATAATGCAGTACTACAGCATGAGATGATCCATATAAAGGAGTCTCCACATCTTGAAACTGTGTGACCTTTCACCCTTATCAGTATTTGTTTTTTTGGTTGGCATAAATAAGGTAATTTCTTAAAATGTTAATTTACTCTTGTTTTTTGGCATATTTATGATACTATGCCAAGTCAACAGAAATTAAATTCTAATTTACTCTCACCCATCTTTAATATAAAACTAATATTGAGGAAATCTGTAAACTGAGTGTGTATACACCTACATAAATGTAGACATGTACATTATTTATTTAATGGGTTCATAAAACCAATGTGTAATACATGTATGTAAATTATGTTTAATGCATAATAAAATAAGTTAATCCAGATAAAAGTTGCATACAAAATTATATCACTACTTAACTGAAATATCATCAGCTGGGTTTTGTGCTTAAAAGATACTATCAAATGCTCAGACTTTTGCATGTGTCCCTTGAAGTTTTTCAATTTGAAGATTTGAGGTGTATGGTGGTATGTATTTAGTTGTTGAGTGCATTCTCCACATACATACACACAGTCCCAACAATCCATTGCCTCACAATGTGTCATTTCAGCTTATGCAACACTAAGCATCAGTGGCAATGATTCACAGGACCTGCAAATATGTTACTGAGTTACCCATTGCAAAGCTAGGTGCCCCACTGTACTTCATTTCACTTATCATAACGTATATTCTCACAACAATGCTTTATAAGTTTTTTTCTTGGAATTACTTTATATATTTATACAGCTACATATTTATAAAAAGCTATACATATTTCTCTCTCTCTCTCTCTATATATATATATATATATATATATATATCTAGGTTTACTATTGAAATATCGAAAGTAAAAAAAAAAAAAAAGGTACTCAACAGCGAACTAATTCATCAAAAGTACACATAACCTAACCATCCTAATGTTGAAAATCAGCTGTCAATGCCAAAAATGTTGGACACGACATTTTCGGCACAACAGCAATTTACTGCAATCCCTGTACATCCCTTCGAATGTTCATATTTGCGAATGCACAGTCCATTCGCAAATATGATGTTCGCTCATTTAACCTGCACACATATGAAGTATTCAAACATCTATAGTTCGAATACTTCATAGCCATGCAGTGGTACGCCAACATTCCAATGGTAGGTAAACTATATATATATATATATATATATATATATATATATATATATATATATATATATATAGGTGCACTGCTATTTTTCTTTTTTGCTTTAAAATTTTTATTGATTTTACAAAATGAATATAGTTTCATAACTTTGCAACATAAAACATAATTTATACAGGTTAACAACTATAAAATCTAAACTATTTACAAAGGTGTCTACGTTTAAAAGATATTACACATATTTACATTTAAAACTTCATTTCATGCGGTATTACAGTCATCTTTCTCCATTATTTCATTCACTTTCTTACATGAGTTGTAATAAGATGTGGATCTTTCTGTTCTCATTCTATTGGTTCTCATTTTCATTCATGATACATTCAATATGATGTTTCTGTATTCTTTAAACGTGAGTGGTCTCACTTTTCCAATTTATAGTGATGGTTTCGCATGCTATAGCCAGTAGTGTCCATAAAAGTGAAAACTTTGTACTAGCAACACATTGGGGTATGGGAGCATTAAACAAAATCAAAGATTTAGACAAGTGGAAATTATTATTAAAAACGATCTGCAAGAAAAATTTTACTTTACCCCAAAATGGTTTAAGTAAATGACAATCATAAATCATATGGCTGCAATCTGGTCTCACATTCCTTTTACATCTCCAATATCCTATATTTTGTTTAAACATTATTTCCATTTTATGTGGTGTTATAAAAGACCTATGAATAAATTTTCATGTGAAGAGTTTCCATTGCGATGAAAGAGATGTTTGCTGTGTGGATAGAAGTATTAATTTTGTGCCACTGTCACTTGGCATTTGATTATTTATGTTTTTATAGTAGTCCCAGAAGTTTTCTGTATAATATAATTTATTTTCTTAATTATTTTATAGATATTTGATAAATAACCTTTTCCATGAACAGCTTGTGTTATCGAAAAGACTGTGTTCCATACATTTAGGTACATATTGTCTGATTGTTAATTGCATTGTCTCTGTTCTATTTAAAATGTACTGTCTTATATCCTGTATGATTAGCCATAGATCATTATCTAAATCAAATTTATTTCTTATTTGTTCCATTGTTAAAAGTTTTCCAGAGTCTAGTAATTGATGCCAACAAGTCAGTTCATGCTTTCTAAAAGTCTTGATTATATATATCTATATCAAAAGTATTAATGTTATGTTGTATGCATGCACTAGGATATAGAAAGAATGACCAAGCTTTTATGTTGGAATTCTTATTAATAAGGGTTTTATATCCTTTTAATATGTTTTTTTTATTAACTTAGAACTTATGTTCTTCTGTTTGTTTTCTGTAAAATGTTCTCTCATCATCCAAAGAAAATGATTTGATACCAGCTCAGTATATTATGATGGTAATGCAAGACCTGAGTTTAGCCATATATTTTCATGTACATGTTTCCATCTGGCAGAATAAGTATTTTTACCCATAATTATATTGTTTTTATATTAGATGACACTGCATATATTTCTATATCTGGAAGACTGATTCCTCCTGCTTCCCAGTCATTTAAATGATGATTCAGAGCTATTCAGGGTTTATTGGGATACCATAAAAAGTTTAGCATTAGTTTATTAAATATTTTATGTAAGATTTAGGAGGAGGGATAGAAACGGCTTGTATGAAGCATATTTTGAAAAAAATAATCATTTTAATTATATAATGCCTGTCCTCCATTGTAAAAAAAAAAGTATTTATTCAATTTTTGAATGAACATTTTAATGTAATTTAGAATATTAAAGTAGTTTATTGTCAATGTCTTATCTAGTTCATCTGTTAATGTAACCCCTAATTTATTTTATTGTCAGCAGCTATATATTTAGAAAAATCCTTATCTATGTCTTATTAGAATTTTTGAGTAATATTTGGGTCTTACATTTAAGGTCTGAGTGTTTCTGAAAGTGTTCAATTAAATTTAATAGAGTTTTTACAGAAGTGTTATCATTTAAGGTTAAAATATCATCTGCAAACAAGTGAACTTTCATTTCTAGACTGTCAATTTGTATACCCTTAATATTCTTATCCATTCGAAAATAATTTGCAAAAGGTTTGATTACTAAGGCAAATAATAATGGAGAAAAGGGGCATCCATGTTTTGCACCTTTAGTAATTTCTAAAGACTTAGAAAAGCATGATCCAATCTTTATATATGCTAAAGAGTTTATATAAAGTGATTTAATTAATGTGTGAATTTTTGAGAAAATCCATATTCTTCTAGAAGTGACCATAGATGATCCCAGTGGACAGAGTCAGATGCAGTGTTTATGTCTAAACTGACTATATTCATGTTATTTTTTGTATGATTAATCAATTCAATTTAAGGTATAATTCTTTTAATGACATCATATGTTTTTTGTCTTTTATAAAGCCAGTTTGATCTTTGTCAATTAATAATGGAAGTAGTTGTTTAATCCTAACTGCATGTATTGACATAAACATATTATAATCAATATTTAGTAAAGATATAGGTCTGTAAGATGAACATTCCTTTGCATTTTTATCTGGTTTCAAAATAGGTGATATTATTGTACATTTCCAGGAAGGAGGAATATTTTTGCTTCCGTTTACTAATGTAAACACTTTTAATAGTAATGCCAGAGCTACTTTGGTTAATAATGCAAACATTTCTGGGATCATATTATCTATGCCAGTTGCTTTGTTTGCCTTTATATTTTTAATTTGGGATTTAAGGAGAGTCATAGTTATTTGTCTGTTAATTTTATATGATCATGTGTTAATTTGATATGTTTTCTAAAGAAAGATTTTAATATATTTTGAGGTTCTATTATTTCCTTTTGGGTATTAACTTTATGAAAGTATAATTTAAATGCTTCTAGTATCCCTTCTAAGTCTGATACTTTCTTTCTAGCATCTGGAATGTATATTCCCTTTATTTGATTAGCTTTTATAATCTTTTTAGTTATATTGGCTATTCTTTTCTGATTTCTGAGGTTCATTGAATAAAAACATAGTTTAATCTCTAAATTTATTATTGTCTTATGATGTAGTGTCTGTAAATTTTTTTTATTCACGTCATTGAATTCACTTATTAAATTCATATTTCCCTTCTGAATGTTTAGATTTAGTTATCAGTTCTTGCTTGGAATTCCAGTTAAGTCTTTGTTCCATTGCCTTTCTCATTTTTAAAACAAGTTAATGCTTTACCATATTAATATGACTTCAAATAGTCCCAAATATACATCTCTGACATGTCTTAAGTAAGATTTAGGTATAAAAATGTTTGTATCTCTTTAACATAAAATTTCTTAAAATCCTTTAAGTTTGTTATGTATGAAGGAATTCGACTCATAGTTATGCTTTGTTTTGTATTAAAATCTAAATCAAAAGTAATTACATTGTGGTCTGACAATGGGCATGTGACTACTTTGACATTATCCAGCTTTGTAGTTAGATCTTTTAATATGTACACTCGATCTATTCTTGAATGTGGGCCATGTTGATGAGAGTAATGTGTAAAGAATAATGCATTAGGATCAGCATATTCATTAATGTCTATGACATTAAAAGTTTCAGTTAAATCAGATCTCACCTTAGAAATTGTATTTTTCTTTCATGTGTTTCTAGCATCAGTGTCCTCACCATTCATTATACAATTAAAGTCTCCTGCTGTTATTCTTTCCCCTTTAACCTAAATGCTGCTTGGCTACTTTGACACCTAACCCAGGTATCCAATAAAAGTTTACTAGAATAGATATCTTCCCATTTATGGATATCGTTACTAAACAGAACATCCCTGTTTTGTCATATAATTTTTGGCATGAAGATTATGTTTTTTCCATAAGACTGCTACTCCTCTCTTCTTTTGTTTCTAGTGCAAACTTACTAAAACTGTAGTTATCTGTGTTAATTTTATTTATGTCTTCTTGTATAAGGTGTGCTGCTTTAAAAAAAAATAATCTGTGCATTAAACATTTTCAAATATTTTGAGAAACTTCCCCCTTTACAATAATTTTTCAGACCATTTACATTAATGGAAATACATGTCATACTTAAATTATTACCATTCAAACTGCTAGTCATGTGTATGTATTTTAACTAATACGCATACAGATTTAACTAAAGAGAATGACTTATTGTCATTTGATTTAGCAAAGTAGTTACAACTCAGGAACCCTATAAAAATAATTAAACAATAAAACCTTAAAGATTGAGACGAAAAACAAACCAACCCTCCGATGGGGAAACAAACCACAGCTTTGAATAGACTAGCCATTCAAGCATACCCTCCAATACCTCCTCCAAGAATCATTTCTCAGCCCAATTTTATAAACATTTTGTCTAATAGAAAAAAGCTTGCTATGTCTTATATTCTATTCATATAAGACATTTTTCAAAAAATTTGATTTTAAATCCAAGAAAAAACATTTAACATAATCATATTAATATATTAAGCATATGAGTTTGCTATCAAAATAATTCAAGTTACAATGACTTCTTGTGTTTGCTTATAATATTCAAGTGTCCATTATTCAAAATACATAAGAATGGATTAATATTTGTCATTCAGATTAATCTAAGTAATCAGCAAAACAGTTCAGGTTTATAAAATTGCATAACAAGCTTCCATCACTCTAATTAAACCCAGTGACGCTGTTATTATAATGTGTAGTAGCACAGTCATCTTCACACCAATCTCTTTATTAAATATGATCTAATTACAACAATTTCCTGTATGCATGAAAATCAAATATACTGTGGGTGTTCACTAAATTACTTAATAAATCTCTCATTGCTTTTACTCCGGTTCAAATTATACAGGTTTGCATGCTATTATGTACATATTCCTTTAAGAAGCTGAGAAATTCAAACAGCTCTTTGTTAACTTTTAACCTGAGTGCTTACATCATGCCTGAGCCTTTCAGCTTCATTTTCAAGCACTTGCATGGTTGCAAAGGGATGCTCAGCTTCGAAATATGCTAATAATGGAAAAAATAATCTTTGGAACAAGAAAACAAACGACCTTGGCAGGAAGTTGAGAATCGTGTAAGCAAGGAGTGGGAGTACTTCTAAACATGCCCTGTGCTTCTGGAGTGCTTGAGTTCCTTCCGTCCCTCTAAATGGCTGTTTGTCAAGCCCAAACATGTCTCTGTAGTAGTTTACATTTACCTGAGACAAGTTTTATTTTAATTGTAATAAGCATTGTTCTTTCCATATAAAAAAGAAAGAAAAAACATTTATTTTCCTGTTTAAGCGTGTACTAATCATTAGATCAGTTAAGCCATGAAGCATGCATAAACAAACATTTAAAAAAAGGCACATGTCTTCTGTTTCTTAAAGTTCAGAACTTAAGAAATCTATATTTAAACTGTATGTTCAACTACACATTTTAAATGTTCATTTAAGTGCCTTTAAGCTGCAAATAACTCTCTATGCCTACACTACATAGAAAAATATGCAGGATGATGTGTTACTTAAAAGTTTTCATTTTCTTTAAGCTTCTTTTTCCCTTTCTTTTTCAAAAGTAACTTGTCTGAGACTATGACACAAACTCTAAAAAAAGGTAGAAGCAGATAAAGCATTGTTTATTTCATGTATTATGCTATTATTTACTATATTTTGAGAGATATTACATTTGTTCAAGCATTACCAAGCTGTTAAGTTAGTAACCTAGAAAGTTAAACAATAATACAATGTTTTTACCTTTTTCCTTTTGGGATTATAGTCTTTTAGTTAAATGGCATTATTTTTGTTGTACATTTTAGGAAACTAAATAGATTTGCCATCTGAATAAACTGTGCTTCCCTTCAGATAATGTGTGTGGTATAGAAGGAAAAATATTTAAAATAAATTATTTAAAGGTTACTTGACATTTAGTCTCTTCTTTTTGTCTGCTTTTTTCTACTCATTCCTCTCTGCTTGGCATTTTTAGAGAAAACAGCACTCCAGTCCATTTCTTCTGTTTGATTTAAAGTTTTGTTAGATGTTAAGAAAGACACAGCTGCACCCAAGGTGTCAAAAGTTTTTGCTCCATCCAGGAAAAAGATTTTAAGTCTTGCAGAAAACAATAAATGAACCTTGAATTGTCTCTTCTTCAATTCTTTTATTAAAAGTAAACATTCTTTTCTTTTAGAGTTTACCTCTGATGAGTAATCATTGTCAAATCATATTATTTTATCTTGGTATTTGACAGGAGAGTTTGACCACACAGTTTTTAACACCAGTTCCTTGTCCTGAAGGAACTGCAAGTGAACTATGGGCTCTTTCAATTCAATAAGAAAAAGACTCGGGTAAATTTAGAACATTTGGAAGCCAGGATGTGAGAACATTTACCATATTGTCTTCTTCGGTCTTTTCTGGTAGTCCATAAATATGCAAGCTGTTTCTCCATGAACTGTTTTCTAGATCATCTAGCTTGTTAGAAAAGTATTTTGTTTTGAAAGAGACTCAAGCTAATGTTCTTGTTCCATGAGTCTGCCTTCCATGTAATTTAATGTTTCTTCTATGTCAGCAATCTGAATCTCATATTGCATTATTAATTCTTGTAACTGCTCCATTTGTTTTGCACATTTTTCTTTAAAAAAAGAGTCAAGTTTTTTTGCCCATTTTTTTCAAACTTAAATCCTGCATGGTAGATAATAAAGTTTGTAGTTCCTTCTTCATTGTCTGGTCCTGTGAAATATTCTTTAGATAACTCATTCTGTGGAGAAATCTGAGCCCTTTCTGCTTGAATCTTGGCAGAAAAAAATGTAGAATTTAAACAAAATAATTCAATGTAGACTTCCAAAGACTGTAGTAGAAGATTACTGGTAAAGTTTAAAAAGTTTATGAGATTTGGTTTTTAAGATTTTCTGTCAGAAATAAAATTTGGATAAGAGAGCCAAGAAAAAAGTGCTGTCAACCTGTCAGCATCCTGGCCATACCCCCCACTGCCATTTTTCTGAATGATGTTTGTTTGACATCTGTTTAGTCAACCACATTTGGTCAATAAGTATGCAAGATCTTGCAATTCTCAGGGTTAGGGAACATGCCCATTCCCTGATATTATGTGATCACAGAGTTAGTATACAATGAGTGAGGGGCTTAGTTTTTTTTTTTCTGATTGTTTTATTTTAACAATTGCATGTGCAGAGGTTGTTTCTTGGTGTGTAGTAGCTTATCAATGTTGCCATTGGTTTTGGAGTCAATGTACAGGTGATTTGACAAAATTGAGTATACCTATTTATTGATATGTATTACACACACACAGACATGGATAAGGGAATTAGGAGTGCATATTGTACAGATATTACTACACTTCCAAGGGCATTGTCCAGGGAAGTGCCTTACTACACTTCCAAGGGCATTGTCCAGGGAAGTGCCTTACAAGTTTATTGGAATACATACCTCCTTGTACCTGAATTTACTCCTAAAATGAGCAAGTGCATTATTCCTCTTCAGTGCAGTTTAAGACAAGTAAATTTAAAGAAAATTAAATATTTACAATTTCATTTTGATGTATACAACCATGAATTATGTATTAAACAACTGATATCTCGAATGATTAAGAACCATATCAGTATATAAGCTACATGACAAAAGCTTAGAAATAATGGGATATTGGATATTATCAGCACTTCTGAAGTGCCACCAGGATAAAAACTAGTTTTTTGCCATTCCATACTGTGGTAACAACATTAAATTAAATGTATGGTCCCTGTCATAATATACTACCTGATACTCAAAATAAGAAGATTGCTCTGCAACTGTTATAATGTACTACACTGCATTCCAGGCATATCACCAGGTGGTTTCTACTCCAAAATTCTCTGTTCTGCACTGTAGAATAAAGATAAGACAATAGCCGCATAGGGAGTTCAACAATACTATGAGATTGGACAGCCTGTATTCTGACAAAGGAATGTAAATGCTCTTGTACCACCAAAAACCATGTTAAATGAAAGGAAAAGTTAAACATAAATTGTTCCAAATTAAGTTACTGTCGCATGACTGGAAGGAACTGTTGCTGAAGTTATATGAATCTATTTTGTTTGCTAAAGTTTGTGGTGGGATGTATTCAGTGTACATGCAGAATGCCTTGATTGTTTATGCACATTTTAAATAAAAAATATATTAGTATAATGTCTAATATGCTAGAAATGCCTCATTAGTATTCATTATTTTAGGACATCTGAATAAATATGGAGACAAATGAAAGTATTGTTGCATGTTCACTTTTCCATTGGAACCTGTTAACCAACACAAGAGGCAACAGTGACAAAATGATGGCAGCATTGCTAGACTGGGTAACATAATATCCAGTATTTAAGAAGTGGTGATACAACTGATATTACTTTTACCAGTAGCAAAAATGTGTGGTTTTGATGTTTTTGCTGATACAGTTTTCATTTGGTGTGTGTAAGTTGAAGTGTCCACTTTTGAAAATTCTAACTATTCACTGATTTTTCTGTTAACACATCCAAGAGATAGACTGCAATTTCTCTTTATGATGCAAGGCACACTATATATACATATGTATAATATGGATTTTACGCACACACACAAAGTGCACTTCATTTAATCTCAGGAGTGTCACTTTTGCAGAATCTGTATGTCCTTCGTGTCTTCTCATGGCTTGTTGACTGGTGGTCTGTTTTTTTTCCACATTATTTAGACATGCCATAGATGAAATGGCTATCTTTCAAACTTCTCACAGAAGTGCCTGTCATGAGTGAGGTAGTGTGCACATGTGGGCATGCGCATGTGTGTGTCTCAGTCAGAAGGTGTCTTGCAGTAGAATGTCTTCTCTCTTGCAACCAGTGAATGCCAGGTTAGGCTCTGGCACCACTGTGGTCAAGAAACAGATGAGAGTTACTGGCTATTTCGTGGGTACGTATACGTATGTTGTAGCAGTGTGCTAGTCCTCATCTTGTGGAGGAGTACATCCAAAAAGTATAAACAGTTGTGTAAATAATATCTATAGCAATGTTATACAGAGTTTATTTTAAATACAGTCATGGTTTCTTTAAATGAATAGTTTATTATTGAGTTGCACTTATTTCTTTAAGAACAGAAAGATTCCTAACTATATTGGTTAGACTATGCTTGTTTAATGAGCTTGTACATCTAATATAAAAAGAGAGGGCTAAAACAACCTCACCAAGACAGCATCTGTCCTTTGTGAAAGAGGACCTGAAGCAAGACAATCAACCAAAGGGAAGGGTGACCCTGAAGGTGAAACTGTAAATTATTCTTGACAGAGACACCAATGAGACTGTTGCCCAGCAGTGTAACACTAAGTTAAAAGACCC
Source organism: Protopterus annectens (assembly GCF_019279795.1). Lineage (NCBI taxonomy): Eukaryota > Metazoa > Chordata > Ceratodontiformes > Protopteridae > Protopterus > Protopterus annectens. The sequence goes on from NC_056745.1 coordinate 1,409,063,911, forward strand.
TCCATTTAATTCTGTTTGTATAAAATAAACTGCATTTTTATAAGACTGATAATCTCAGATACGTTAACCTTTCTACATTAGTGACTTGCATTAGGCACTTTAGCACAAGTTATCAATGACAGACTCCATCTGTATATGCCACTGTAAGTGCAATTTCTCCAAAAATATACAGATTTTTTTTTTTTTTTTTTAGAGAGCACCTATGTGTGGATCCATGTACCAAGCACAGCAGTTACTACACAGCATACCTACTGAATTGCAGTGAGCATCCTTGTGGCTGAAGTTGGTAGCTACCCTCAAGGACAATGCCATGCCACTGTTAAACTGGGGCATTGGGGCATATCTTATTACCTTTAAGTGGTATGCCTACCAGCAAAGATAGGTTCATAGGTAACTACTAAGCTAGCTGCAGTTACAGGCCATTTTAAGCCTAGCCAGTTTCCCTTTTTTGTGTTCAAATTAATCTATCCCATTTGGTTAGAGTGTGGCTTTACCCAGCCCATGGTCAATACTTATATATTACCCCAATGGGAGTAACTGGGATTATACCATAAATAATTTGAGGGGACCTATGCATGGAATAAAGCATTTAGGAGGTACCTCTATCCATTAGTAGTACAATGGGCAGTTTTGGGGTAAATGTTCCATTTCCCATCCATAGATCCAAGCTGCTCTTGAATATGGACAGAGATGAACTTTGTTTAATGTGGATAGGGAGTCTGTTCCAGAGCAGTGTTATCCTCTGTGAGCTATACCTGTCCTTCCAAATCATACTGTTACAGGTGCAGAAGAGGTTTAGATCTCCAGAACAAGTATTTCTGATGCAATTTGGCTTACTGATGTGCAGTGAATCTGTCAGTATTGAGTTAGAGTATGCACTGTATGCCAAACATAGGTCAACTCTTAGCAGTTTGTAGGATAGAGAATAGCGACAGGGGCCTTGAGTTGATACATGTAGAACACATTGTCCAGGCCATGCATCCTTTACCTCTCTGGGAGTTCCAGTTATTGCATGCGTCTGGACAGATGCATCCAAAAGGGGGATTATATTCAATGATTGGCCAAATAAGGGCTGAGTAAAGGGGGACAATGACATCCCTAGATCTAAACACAATACTGTTGTTTATAAGCTGTATGATATAGAAGGTCTTTTTTATAACAATGGACACATATTGGTCAAACATTAGGTCACTGTCCAAGCAAGTTCCCAAACCCTAAACAACTGGGTCTAGTCTTAGGGTATACTGTTAATGTGGTAGTTCCCTGGGATAGATGACTTCCCAAAGGATACAATAATGCATTTTTGACATTTAATTTCCATCCATGATTTTGACAAGGTATTTGTTTGAGACAAGCCTTTCTGTAGGACGGCTGCATCATTTGGGAATTCAATGGCTGCTCCTAGCTTGCAGTCATCTACACAGTCAGCAAGAACGCTTTGGTATTGACTTTTACTTCAGAAAAGCAGATGTCAAACAGGAGAGGTCCCAGCACAGAATCCTGTGGTACTCCACTGGTAACTGGTCTCACTGCGGAGATAATTGCCCCTATTTTGATTAACTGCATCTTATCTGTGAGCAAGCCGATAATCCAGCAGTGACAAGGGTTCACTCCAAGTTTATTAAGTCTTTCTACTCTGCCTGAGTAGGGAATTATGTCAAAAGCTTTGGGCAGATGAAGGTATGTGATGTGCACCATTTTGTTTTCATCCATTTCTTTGGTGACCTTTTCAAAAATATTCACCAGGTTTAGTACACATGACCTGGCCTTGATGAATCCAAAGTGAGACAGCTACAATGTTTATAAGTTCTCTGTGTCCTGATTGATAAGTTCCATGGTTTTGCATATGAGGCTGGTCAGGATTATGGGTCTGTAATTGCCTGGGTCTGTGGAAAGTCCTCCCTTATGCGGGGGAATGACCGTAGTTGTTTTCCATTCATTTGGTACAAAACCTGTATGAAAGCTGAGATTGAACAGTGTTGTTAGGGGTGTGGCTAAATCATGCTTCATGCTATGTAAGATGCATCCAGAGGGATTGTCAGGGCCCACCAATGCAGTATTTTTAGCATTTGATATCAGTTTTAGGATTTGGTCTTACGGGATAGCTGGAGGTGAGCTAGTTTCAGGTACATCTTGAGCGACAGGCAGAGAGGAGAGAGGGTTAAAGTTAGAGCTAAATTTAATGAGCCAGTAGGTTCACTATCTTCAGCCTCAGTGTAGGTAACATCATTTACAATCAGCTCAGATGACAACTATGTAACTTAAAGCGCATTGTTAATTTATTGTTGGAGCTTGAGGGCCAACATACTAAGCACAAAATGATACAAATAATAGCAACTGAGAAAGCCAAAAGATCTTTACTTACCATTTTTAGAAAACTGGCATGTCAAACTGATCCTAAACACTCTGAAAGGTTTATACTACTAGTAAGACCATTATGTCATGAAAGTATATATAGAATTGGGCAGTCTAGACTTGTAGTAAAACCTATGTAAAATGACAACGAACAAAATTTAACAGCTGTAGACACCCTGGTTTAAACATAG
>NC_056745.1:1409071456-1409146456 GCF_019279795.1 Protopterus annectens
CCAGGTGGACAACAGTCTCTCCTTTCATAATCACATCACCACAGTAGTCAGGAAATCCTTCTACGTGGCACACCTCATCACAAAAGGGTTCTCATCCAGGAAAAAAGAGGTCATTGTTCCCCCTCTACTCGACACTCATTAGACCCATTATAGAGTACAACACCCCTTTTGAAATGTACCTCACAAGACATCTGCAGCAGCTGGAAAGGCCACAGAAGTACCTCACAAAGAGGATTACTGGCCTCAAACAGATGCCCTACACTGACCGTCTCAAAAACCGCCAGCTTTACTCCATAGCATATCACCTACTCTGAGGTGATATCTGCCTAACATATAAAGCTATGTCAAACCCACAGCTGTTGGACATGCTACACCTAAAGAATTCCCAATCCCTTTGAGCTACATACTCTAGGGACCTAAACCTTGTCACCAGAATAAGCAGGACATGCTGGAGGGATAGATTCCTGTCACAGAGACTTCCCATACTCTGGAACAAGCTACCCATTTATATCAAGCAAAGTTCCTCATTAGCACTCTTCAAGAAAAAACTTGATGAGTGGATAGGAAATAGGAAATACAACCTGGGGATCACTTCTGTGGCTCTGCTCGACAGGGGCACAGGAAAATAACTTTCTTTGATGGTGTATGCCAGGGAACCTTGTTGGCTAGGCCTACTTAGGCCCTTGGGCCAGTAGCCCAGAACCTACCTATGTAGCTTACAAGAGGAGAACAAGAAGGAATTGACTTATACACCAAGACATGGCAACCCAGGAGTGTTACCAGGCTCACAGCATGAAAATATTACAAAGCAGAGAGTAAAAGTGTATTACAGCTTGAAAATATAGCAACATGGGGTGTAGAAGTAAGTAGCAAAACTGAAGAGAAACAATCCAACTCTGAGATGCTGAAGTCAAGGGCAGTGACGTTAGAAAGCACAAAAATGCAGGTCTTTGTTAAGCTAAATAAAGAAAAGAAAAGAAATTGAGAATTATCAGTAGTAGTAGGCAATGAGAAAACAAAATTAACTGTAAGCCAGATCCCACAAAAGTAGTGCAGGTAATGGTATCTGGTTAGAGTCCTAAACCCACTTCTGCTAGTACAAGACAGAAAAATTAAATAAGGAAGAGTCCAGGTAAAAGGAATGCATACGTAAGGAAAAGGGTAAAGTGTTTTTTGAAGTAAAAATAAAACCTGGACCCCCAGCTCAAACAGGAATATTCAGGAACTATTCTAAGGCTAACCTCCTGCTATTAAGTGAGAATCTGGCAAAATTTCAAGCCCCTATAAACCCTGAGAACACTTCTGCCTATGCAGAACTGTTCACAGAAACCCTGTACAAGCATGTTAATAGTTGCATAGAGGAAGCTGTACCCACCAGGAAGAAGTATAAAACTAACTCAAAAAACAAGCCACTCTGGTGGAATCACAAAATCAATTAGATGTAGAACAGGAGGAAGAAAAGCATGGCAAAATTAGGAGGTGAAGCACCCAGAAGGATAAAAGCACTCTCATCAAACTAAACAACTCAGAGGACAAATAAAGTCTACCAAAGCCAGATTTGAAGTAAGTTTGGCCTTCCAGGCCAAGGACAACCACAAAGCATTCTTTAACTATGTCCGTAACCTCAAAGGCAATGCACAGTTGTGTGTAGAGCTCATTGTAAATGGAGCCACCTATACTGAGCCAGAAGATATAGCAAACCTCCTGACTGATCAATTCAACTCCAACTTCACTCCTCTCTCCCCCTCAATCTTCCCTCAGGAAATATCATCAAACATAACTCCCCCTACTATCACTAGGGAACAGGTCCTTAATGCTCTCTCTTAGACCAAGAAAACTCCATCAATGGGCCCAAACAATATCCCAGGATGCCTTCTAAATAACGTGAAGCATGACCTGTCAGAGCCTCATGAATTACTATTTAACTGTAGCCTCCAAACAGGCTTCATGAATGGAGAAAGGCAACAGACATCCCTCTGCACAAAGGTGGGACATCTAAAGATCCTGGAAACTACAGACCCATAAGTCTCACTAGTCTTGTATGTAAAGCCATGGAAGGAATTATTATGGAGATGATCAATAAAAACATAGTAAACCTCCAGACACTAGACCCAACCCAGTTTGGTTTTGTCAAGTGGAGATCATGCCTACTCAACCTGGTGGACTTCTTTGAGAAGGTCACCAAAGCAATGAATGAGGGCAAAATTGCTCAAGAAGTTAGGTACAAACCCATATTTCACCCAGTGGATAGCCAACTGGCTCACAGACAAGACCCCAGGGAGTTAGAACTGGGGAGTCCATCTCTACAAAGAGGCCAGTCACAAGTGGAGTCTCTTAGGGATCAGTCCTTGGACCGCTCCTTTTTGGCATTTACTTCTCAGAATTAAAGGCCAATGTCAGTGGTCTTTGGCTGACTAAATCTACAGATGATTGCAAATTAGGAGCTGTCATTGAATCTCACACTGACACAAATGATTTCCAGGAGGGGCTGACACAGACAAATAACTGGTGTCAGAGCCATGGACTAAAACTAAATGCCAAGAAATGCATAATAGTATCCTTTGGGAAGTCATCCATCCCTGGTAACTATCATATTGACAACACACTCCTTAGAGTTGCCCCAGTAGTCAGGGACTTAGGGACACACAAAGATAGTAATCTAGCCTTTGATCACATGTCTACAGTGGTGTGGAAATCATTCTATGCTGCACAACTTATAAACAAAGGTATAATCTGTCTAAGTCCAAGGAAGTCATTGTTCCACTGTATTCGGCATTCATCAGATCTATCACTGAGTACAGTGCACCCTTTGGTATGTACCTAACCAGGCATATCCAACAACTGGAATGTCCACAGAGGTGTCTCACTAAAAGAATACAGGACGTAAGTACTATGTTTCATGCAGACCGCTTCAGGGCCCTATCCCTATATTCTGTCTCCTACAGGCTTTTGAGGGGAGATCTATGCTTGGCATACAGGACATTGTCAGAGCTCATTCTGATGGGGTCTATATTACAACGTCAAAACGTTGTAATATTGAACATCAAATGAGTGATATGTATTCATTGAAACACATTTAAGCGATTTGATGAATACTTTACAAGGCAAAGATGTAGTTGGCCAACTACAAAGCGTTGCTCTTTCCTCCACTGTAGTTCGATCTCGGAGTTGGTATATTTAGTTGGGGGGGGAGAAGGGGAGGAAGTGTGTGTGTGTGTGTGTGTGTGTGTGTGTGTGTGTGTGTGTGTGTGTGTGTGTGTGTGTGTGTGTGGAAGCGAATTCTTTCCTAGGGAAAGATTTCACTGTTTTGACCATTCATGCTTTAGTGCATTCGGTCTTTACGTGTCGACGAAGAAGCCTTCACTTAAACGCCTCTTCGGTGTTATAATCTAGACCCCTCTGATGGACCTCCTGCATATCCACAAAACTAAAAATGGTATGTATCCCAGAGACTACCCCATCTATGGAACAGGCTCCCCATCCATGTGATGCAGAGTTCCTCCATAACCCAATTCAAGTGGAACTTGGACAGTTCGATGGGAAACTGGAAATTCATCCCTGGTTTGGCACCTATGTCTCTAATGCAAACAGGTAACCTGTAAATGGTTCATCGCCCAGGTCTATGCTTACACTTATCAAGGGTATCAGAACTTGTCAGACATTTGTGATGCATGGCTAGGCTTAAAAAAGGCCCTTGTGGTCATTAGTCTAAACACCTATGAACCTATTAAACATTACCTTTTCAGACACAAAGTAACATAAAAAAAAACACACTAAATGTGTTTTTTATTCATCTCGTTGCAGAATGACAGCAAGATAGACAAGAAAAAGAGGATTGTATATACTAATGGACAGAATGTTTCCCATTGTTCCAGTGAGCCAACCTCCATTTCAAGGAGGCAGCATGGTCCTGTCATGTCAAGTTAAAGGTAATTAAGTACATAGTAATCCTATTAAGACAAAATACAGGAACTGCAAGAAAAGTAAGGTCTATGCATCAGCTTTATACAGAAAAGGAGCTAGAAAAAAAGGATAAAGTAGAGGCAGCAAATGACACTAATTATTGCTGGTGGGAGTTGCATTTTCTAGAAGAGTAAGACAGCGAGATTCCATTGCCTCCACTGGTAGGTGAGAAGACAGTATTCTCGATCTCATGACATGTTACCTTGAGGAAGCATCAGAGCTGACTGGGTCTATATTATGTGAATGAAGAATCTCTTCTTCGAACACATAATAATCGAACATATACAGCGAACACTGCAAACCGTGAACGTCCATGTCCTCGAATTTTTTCCTCTGGAAAAAATTCAGTTGGCCGTTATTGGGAATTGCTCTTTTTTCAATGTAGAGCGATCTCAGAGTTGGTATATTTAGTTGGGGGGCACAGCCCCCCACTTAGTGTTTTAAAGTTTTTTATTTTATGGCCACGTGAATTTTTTTCCCAAGGAAAAAATTTGAGGACATGGCCGTTCGTGGTTTACAGCATTTGCTGCATATGTGTTGATTATTATGTGTTTGAAGAAGAGATTCTTTGATCACACAATATAGACCCGAGCTGACTGACCTTCAGGTAAGTTGCTTATATTTCAAGACTGCAGGTTGGGAAGATAACACTTTGTCCAGTGCAAGGGACAATATAGCTGACATTGTAGGAAAAAAAAAAGATGAGCAAAATGTTCTTACTTCTTACACATTCTTTAAGTTACAAAGTGCCTTGGTGACCACAGCAGGGAAGCTTGAAGAGTTCATACTGCAGTTCTAAATAGGGTTGCATGTTTAACTATGCATTCAAAATAGCACATCCCTCAGAGAAGCAAGTCAAAATCAAAATTAAAGGATGATGGAGAAGGAGACTGAAAAATTCTAAATAACTATGTAGTGGCCAGGTCCTGAAAGTTTTATGTCACAATAAATGCAATAAGAAATATTCGGGCATCCACAATGTAGCAATGATAAAGCAAGACATTCAAGGAAAACAGATTAACATTAAGGGTACAGAAATTTTATAGTGTTCACAGATGTGTGTATGTATCTGTGGGGGGGCTCAAAGAAACAAGGAGTGAAGGTTAAATGTTATGAGTGTATCAAAACCAAGACTGCTTCTAGACAGCAAGAAAATGCATTTTAAGGTGTGTAAGTAAAACCCAAAATGGTAGCGCAGTGTAGCAAGATAGAAGAATTTTACTAGTCAGCAGTTGGGCTTCTTCAACAACACAATACAGTAAATATAGTTATTTACTGATAGGAGCAGACAGTGTGAAATAGACACCTATGCAAACAATTAACTTTATGCAGAATGTGCAGCAATGCTAGTAAAGATTGTCCAGAAACTCTGGAAACTAGGCAGACAAGCAAATGTTCAAAGGACAGCAGCAGTTTGCACTTTAATATGCACAATGCGTGTACAATATTCCCTGTAGAAAAATCGATTTGTGATACAAGTAAAGATGCTAGCTAGCTTTATGTACCTGTACATATTAATGCAGAGGTAGGGAACTTTGATGCAGAAAGGATATCTGTCTCAGCCAGATCTGCAGGTGAATGATTTCTGCATCCAGAAATGCTTGCCATTTTTCCAAATGACTACAGAAGCCCACAGTTTCAGGGAAACAAATAGTTCTGTCATGTCAAGTTAAAAATAAATAATTTAAATAAACAACGACATAGAAGGACCAGGGAATTTAAAGCTGGAGACCAGGTGTTAGTTTTGGTCAGAAGAAAACACTTTTTTACTTGTATGTCAGGGCCCATTTGAAACAACAGAAAAAGTGAGTGAGATGAGTGACAGAGTTAAATCAAATGAGAATAACCAGAACAAATATATCACCAATCTGAACTATGAAGAGAAGCGCAGACCTCTGCAGTTAGCTTGAGCAGAGGAGACTGGTGAACCTGCTAAAGAACAACTGGCCTCTATGCCTAAAGATTAGGAGAATGATACACTATCTGATACTTCTGTCAGGTAACAAGAAAGTGACTTCCAAGCTACCTGGTGGATTAAATATGATTCAAAACTATGGTTAAGATCAATCCAGGGGGAAAAGGTTAGTTTAAAACCCTTCAGAAAAAAAATCAGCCCTAAAGAAAGTCCATACAAGAAATAGTAAGAAAATTGGGTAAAGCGGAGAACAAATGGGTCTCAAAATGAGTTCAGCAATATCACAGTGTCAGTTCCAAGACCTAAGGGAACAAATGGGAGCTGTAGTGATTTTAGGAAGTAGAAAAGCATTATAAAAAGGTGCTGCTAACTAATTGCCCTGGCTGGAGACACTAGTAGAAAGTTTGGAGAGTATAAGAGCCTTAAATGTGATAAAACTAGCTACAGGCAAAGGTGAAGTAGAGCATTAACCTGGCTCTTCGCATCAGAAAGTGTACAGCCTGTTATGGGTACAGATACATTCCAACAGGTATGAAACCAATTTGGAAGAGTACAACAATATATAAAATATTGTACATCTAGTGTCCATAACAGCACTGCAAAGAGCTTATTGTAAATAATGTCGACAACAGTGTTATATAGAGTTAGTTGTAAATAGAGTGATGCTTCTTTCCATGGAATTATATATAAATTGCACTTGTTTCTTAAAGAACAAAACGATACATGGTTATAATAGTACAGGCATGTTTGCTTTATGAGCTAATGAATGTCATATAAAAAAGACTGAAAGAAGACAAACCAGAGAGCATTTTCCCATTGTGAACTGGGGCTTCATGTCCAGAGCAGCAACTATGGGAGAAACAGAATTAACCACAGTGAAGGAAGACATGGAAAGAAAAACTAAAAATTGTTCAGAGCAGAGGAATCCAGAGAGGCTGACTAACAGAGACAGTTTCCTAACATGATAAGGTGGAATATAAGGATGAGTTAAAAGTACCACCGCATTTCTTGGTTAAATCATAAGAGTGTGTTGCTGCTTGAAAGAACCTACATTTAAATTTTGTTTGTATATAATAAATTGCATGCTTTATAAGACTGGTGCATTTGTTCAGTTCTGGAATTAATGACACCGCCATTTCTGTTTTTTCTACAGCCTTTTTTAGGACTATATTCTCTAAACAATGTCTCACTATATGGCACTAAACTACACTGATTGCATTAGTACTGAGGCTTATAAATACATCCATGTACACCTCTCATCCTTTTTTCCTCCACATAGTGTAGCACACACACACACACACACACACACACACACACACACACAAAATTAGGCTTAGAAAAGAAATGTGACAGAAATTAGGGAATGTCTTATCTGACAAATTAAGATCAGTTTCTGTTCAGGGCAGATTAAAACTGAGTTTACCCTGATATATTTGTCATTCTGATCATATAGTGTCATTATATATGCATCACCTTTCGTATATGTTCCACTAATATTACTGATGTACTGGGTGACAGCATCTAGTCTAAGCTTCAGACTTCCATTTGCCTCACTTGTATAAATATACACACTTTTTGAGGTGGTAGATGCCACAGTAGGTTATAATTAACATTTAACGTCTTCAGCAGCAAAGAGCATGCTGTTTCCAAAAGATAAATATATCTCTGGAAACTACAGGGTTATCCATGTCATTGCCTGTTTTCCAGTCCACAGAACAATGTCCATAGATTCTAGAACAAAGAACCAGTTCTGAGCTGAGTAAAGATGGTGTGTAGAAACCATGTCCTGGAGATGCCAAGAAGGCTGACTGGGAACATATACCGTAAAGAGCTCTGCAGTGGAAATCTCTAAACAACAGGAAAACTTAAGTTCTGATAAATTTTGTTCTGCTCCAGTATCTTCAGTTTAGCTTACTATAAGGAGCCATCAAAGAATTTGGGGGAATGCAGAAAAAGTTTTGTCATAATAGTTTGACTGCTCTACCTATAGATGCAAAGACATGAGTTCTTTGGATTCTTCTCTCAAGAAAGACTGAGCTAATGATGTCTTATATACAGGAGAGCTCAAAAACTGGACAACATACAATAAACATTTTACAATAAATAGAACTGCTCAAAAATACATAGAACAAAATTCCAAAATACATGAGATTGAATAAGCAATATCAAACATAGATGGGAGACTGAAGAATATGAAATCCAATCCAAATTCCTCTAAAGCAAAATAATTATTTATTACACAAACCAGAGTATCTGGAAAATCTTGAAAGATGTGATGCAAGAATCTTTGGTCTTTCAATAAAATCAGGAGAGAACATGGTATTTTCCTTTCCATAGGAATAACTAAATTGACAGATTTAAAAGATCTCTATTTTAGTACTGAGACAGGTCTCTATTTACAGGTACGCTACCTTCTTTAAATTCTCAATTATATCCTCAATTTAAAACTAGTATTGAAGCCTGCCTAGGCTAAATCTCCAATAAAATGAGTCCAAAACTTTATTTGCTTTGAAAGGACTATGCAACAAAGACTTCAGAGTAGTAAAATAAATGTTGGCCACTAATAAAACTATTAAAAATATCAAGATGCAACTACTATTTCCAGCTTAAATCATAATATTTCATCAAGTAGGTCCAAGAATATTTAACTGCCTAAAAGAACCTGTTTGTAAAAACAAACGTACAGTTGTGTAAGTTAAACTTACCATGACATAAAATGTCCAGATGATCACTGCTGCAGCTGGCTTAGCTATATGGGTTATATCCTGCCAAAGATATAACACCTGGACAACTTCCAAAGCTTCAGGCCACCTTCCCCCCACCCAAACTGTCGGACAGCTCGAGCGAAGCTGAATAAAACATAACTTTGGGCACAAAGTCCTTCAGAACTTTCCTGGCAGTAGAGAGAGGGAGGCTGAGCCTTGAAAGGACAATACTAAGAACAAAAAATAGAAATCCACACCCTGGCATAAAACACACAGCAAAAACATGAGGGATGGAGGGAGGGAGTGGCTACTGCAGCAGTGATCATTCGAACATATACTGTTAGGGTAAGTTTACTGACCACTGCTGCAGTACCCTCAGGCGTATGGGTTGATTGCCTTAGCTAACCACATTTGGGAGGTGGAAGGAGAAGATTCCAGGAGTCCCTGGAGAAGGATCCTAGCAAAGTTTGATCAGGGCCTAGAGAAGCAATCAAACTTTTAGTACTTTGTAAAAGTATGTACAGAGGCAGAACTGGATCATGGTCAAATGGGGCCCTAAGTATGGTAATGGATTGATCCCCCCACCTGCAGCTATTCCAGTATCCTATTACTTGGCGATTTCTCCCCAGTTACCACCATTTACCATAAACTCTGTTCAAACCTGTCACTTTGCAGACTGTTTTCTTCTTTACTTCTACGATGATTAGAGATATTTGGATTTAATTTAAAACAGTTATTCCAAATTTTATAGCACAAATACTGATAGTCATTTGCTACACAAAAGAATATAGTCTCAGACTAAAAACAGAATTAGAATGAACACTAAATTTCCCTGCCATTGAAATGGCATTGAAACTCACATTCAAGGAAAATGCATTTGGCCGGTGGTGGATTAAGTTTGCCTTTGGGTTGTTTTCAAACCATAGACCCATTGCACTCATTTTTAGGACCAAGCATACATGCATGTGTTCTTTGATTCATCTTTTTGATTTGAGTGACCAAACAAAGCCAACCATGAGTAAATCCAGCATCACCCATTATTGCTATTATATAGTGACATTATTTAAGAAAAAGTTACTTATTTTTTCTTAAATAATATCCTTAATATAAGGGCAGCTTTCGGCTTTTCTACATTTCCTCACATACACAGTACATAAGTGGTGCATAAAGGAAGATACAGACAAAGGAAGATCTATGTTGCCTTTTTTTGTTTTTAATTAAAACAATGAAATCCAGGGATTGAAATGAACAGGAAAGACTGGAGAGAGGAAATATAAAGATAATCGGGTAAGTTTTTCTAGTTTTGTACAACGTACCCGATTATCCCTGAATTTGTCTGTGTCCCATCTCTCTCATTTGTTTTAAGTCTCCAGATTTCATTGTTTTAATTGTTACAACTGCAGTGAACAAGGAAAGGGACTTGGGAAAGCAAGGAAAAAAAAAACTTTTTTGCATTATTTTAACAAGAGATTGTCAAAGGACAAAAAAATGTGAGTCAGTGCAGATGTGGAAACACAGCTGTTACAGCAGCCATTTTATGAGCGGACCACGTCGGGCAGAATGTAAATTGTGACAGCTCATCTCTTTCTCAGCCCGCATCAGTTAAGGCTCACTTATAGTAATACACCTTCAGTACAGGTTAGCTTTAGTCAGGAATGCTGAATGCATATTTTTTTTTTTGTTAAGCATGCACTTTTTTTGAAAAAATACATATTCACTGACCACTTTGGACAGTCTTTTCCCCAAATCCTTTATTTCAAAAGGTAGACTTTACCAGGGAGATTAAACATTTGAGGTAAAGAAATCATGGTATCACTTTGGTGATTGACTTAAAATGCACATAGGTAATGGAACCCTTGCATTTATTGTTGTACATCTCATCTCTGCAGTAAATAACATACTCTTGTACATACCTCACAATGTCTTTTCTCCAAAAAAAATCAACTCTGATGCCTGAGCCTGACATTATCACCTGCAATTTATTTTCTGTTATATAGGCAACCTCCAAACTCTTGACCTCAAACAGTTTGGCCTTGTCAAGGGGAGATCCTGTCTGCTGAACCTGGTTGACTTCTTTGAGGCATTCACCAAGGCTGTGGATGAGGGTAAGACAGTGCATGCAGCCTACCTCAACCTGGCCAAGGCCTTTGATACCATTCCCCACTCAGGTGTCATTGATAAACTCACCAAACTAGGCATCGATCCTTACATCACTAGGTGGGTTGCAAATTGGCTCACAGACAGGACCCACAGAGTGTAAGTTGCGGATTCCAAGTCAGACTGTTGACCAGTTATGAGTGGAATCCCACAGGGTTCCTTTCTGGGCCTCTCCTGTTTGGCATCTACTTCTCAGAAGTCCAGGCCAACACAGGACAACTCTGGCTGGCCAAGTTCACTGATGACTGCAAGCTAAGAGTCATTATCAATTCCCCAAGTGATGTAGACAGCCTACAAAAGGGCCTCTCTGAGACCAATGACTGGTGTCAGAACCATGGCCTGAAGCTTAACACCAAAAAATGCATTATCATCCCCTTTGGAAAAACTCAGTTCCCATGAATTACCACATTGATCACAGCCCACTAAACACTGAAGGGGCTATAAAAAGTCTAGGCACCCAGGTCAACAGCCACCTCACCTTCGACTACCACATTGCCACTGTGGTCAGAAAGTCCTTCTACGTGGTACATCTTATAACCAAAGGTTTCCGCATCCAGGAAGAAAGAGGTCATCATTCCTCTCTACTCATCCCTCATTAGACCAATCATCAAATATAACCTGACCAGACACCTACAATAGCTGGAGAGGCCACAAAAGTACCTCACAAAAAGGAGGCTAGGCCTTAAACACATGTCCTACATGGACAGACTCAAGAAACTTCAGCTGTCCTCAGTCTTTTATCGTCGACTTAGACGTGATCTCTGCTTGACTTACAAAGTCATATCTGACCCAGACCTACTTGAAATGCTACACCTAAAGAAATCCCAATCCCCCATGCCACACACTCCAAGGATCACAACCTGATTACCACAATTAACAGAACATGCTGGAGGGACAGGTTCATCTCCCAAAGACTGCTCATACTCTGGAATAAGCTTCCCATTCATGTCAAGCAGAGCACCTTGATGGACCTCTTCAAGAGAAATCTTGACGAGTGGATGGGTAACAATGTTCACCCCAGGGATCATTCCAGTTTCCCTACTGGATAGGGGCACTGTGAACTAACACTGGGTAGGCCGGTACCTGGGCAATTTTTTTGGGTTAGGCTTGTAAAGGCTCCAGGGCCATTAGCCTAGTACACACCTATGAACCTATGTTTGTTAAGTGTATAAGTTGACTGGACTGAAGACCATTTCCAGCCACAAACTGGGCCCAATAATCTTCAGTGATTTTTATCAAAAAATTCAAATATTTTACGAGGAGTAGGGCAAAATGTAAGGCTAAATCAGGGCCATGCTGCAAAATCAAGAACAGTCATACCTCTCAACCTCTTAGAACAAGAATATTAGACACGGACAAAAATAATGGAGGGGGGGGACAAAAGGTAAAATCGCATATCATTTATTTGCATTGTTATTAATAGAAGAAAATCTGGGTGACTGGACTTTTTTCCATTGGTATATGAATATCAATTTACAATGGGCACTCTGGTTGGGCTGGCCAATTAGCGTGCACATTTTTTCATCTTTTGCGATTTTGCATTATATAACATGCATCTCATCCAAAGGAGGACACACTAAGGATGGTAGCATCCCCATCCTTAAAGTGCTCTACAGTATCAGCAATCAATCTACCTTGTGTACGAATAGAACCCACAGCTTTCTGCAACAAAGGCAAATATATTACCTATTGTGCTACTAACACTACTTTCAAATTCTGTAGCACAAATAATGATGGTCATTTACTAAAGAAAACAACTGTACACTGAAAACAAACAAATTTATGTATTTAATATTTGTTTAATGGAAAAGTCCAACAGGGACAGAGCCAATTTTCAATGGAGGCCTGGGGAGAAAAGCTCCATAGGTAATTCCACTGGTATAGACATACAATACAATTAGAAAACGTACAAGAAAATTTGAATTGATTTACATTGAATAAAAAGTGACATACATGGGCAAGACATATGATACGGAAGAGTATCAAGCAGAAGGCTCAACATTAATACATTTTGTTACAATCGATAATCAAACTATTCATTAGATTACATATAGGCACTAGTTTAGTCTACAGACTAGACAGTGGACTTATTCTTTTAGGTGATAATGCAGAATGCAAAGGAATAAGGGAAGATTTAGTCAAGACTGCTGCATGGGCAAAGCCATTTGGAAGTTCCCAAGTAAGTTTTTAAATTGAGTTGTGTTATCAGAAGTTAGGATAGACTGTGGTATGGTATTACAAAGTTTAGAGATATAACTAGAGTACAGAGAGTCACTAGCAGCATGTTTGGAGTTGGATACTTGTAGGGATTTATTTCTGGAGTGTTGGTACAAGGTTGGAGGAAATGCTGAAGACTGGAAGTTTTTTCTAGTTGGTAGACCAATCTATGGGCAGTAAGGAGTTGAGTGTAGGTTAGGTAATTGGGTAGTTCAGCTGTTGTAAGGCAGAGCAGTGGTGAAACCTGTGGGGGGAGTTGGTAGCAGGTTTCTAGTTTGGTCAGATCTTTCTTTTTTAGATTGGTGAAGATAGGGGAGGCATAAAGTAGAAAGGGGAGAAGGCAAGTTCTGGCAACTACTTTTCTTGTGGTGCTAGTGAGGAAGGACTTCAGTCTATATAGAGTTCCTAGTTTTGTGTGTATTTTTAATAGTCTGAGACAGGTGTAAATTGAATTGCAGATTACTGTCTATTAGCAAACATAGTAATTTTGTTTATCCTACTGTTGAAAGTACAGAATTGTTGGAAGATACTGGCTGGCATGAGGTTGAGAGGTCACATGCTTTACTGGGTTGAAAAAGCATAAGTTTAGTTTTGGAGACATTTAGGATTAGTTGTGCTTCTGATAACCTGGGTTTGACAGCTAGAAAGGACTACTGCATTTTAGTTTCAAGTTCTTTTACAGTAGGAGCAGCAAAGATGGCAGTGGAGTCATCTGCATATTGGACAATAGTGATCACATGAAGCCTACTGATGAATATACTGAAAAGCAGAGGTCCTAGAATTGATCCTTGGGTAACCCCTATGGTAACTGGTAGGAGAGAAAGATTGTTGTTGGTTAGTTAAGTAACTAAGGAACCATGAAAGTGAAAAATAGCTGAATTTTAGTAGGAATAGCTTGCAAGACATTTTTGATGAGAAACAGTATCAAATACTTTAGATAGGTCCAAGAAGATGGAAGATATCAGATTTGATGCTGATTGATTGTACTAGTAAAGCTGAGCAGGGCAGTTGTAGTACTATATCAGCAGAAACCATGCTCTATGTACTGTCCTAGAAAGGAGGCTATAGCTGAGCAGGGCAGTTATAGTACTATGACATCAGCAGAAACCATACTCCGTGTAGTGTACTAGAAAAGAGGTTATAGCTGAGCAGGGCAGTTGTAGTACTATATCAGCAGAAACCATGCTCTGTGTAGTGTCCTAGAAAGGAGGTTATAGCTGAGCAGGGCAGTTGCAGTACTATGACATCAGCAGAAACCATGCTCCGTGTAGTGTCCTAGAAAGGAGGTTATAGCTGAGCAGGGCAGTTGTAGTACTATATCAGCAGAAACAATGCTCTGTGTAGTGTCCTAGAAAGGAGGTTATAGCTGAGCAGGGCAGTTGTAGTACTATGACATCAGCAGAAACCATGCTCCGTGTAGTGTCCTAGAAAGGAGGTTATAGCTGAGCAGGGCAGTTGTAGTACTATGACATCAGCAGAAACCATGCTCCATGTAGTGTCCTAGAAAGGAGGCTATAGCTGAGCAGGGCAGTTGTACTATGACATCAGCAGAAACCACGCTCCATGTAGTGTCCTAGAAAGGAGGTTATAGCTGAGCAGGGCAGTTGTAGTACTATATCAGCAGAAACAATGCTCCGTGTAGTGTCCTAGAAAGGAGGTTATAGCTGAGCAGGGTAGTTGTAGTACTATATCAGCAGAAACCATGCTCCATGTAGTGTCCTAGAAAGGAGGTTATAGCTGAGCAGGGCAGTTGTAGTACTATGACATCAGCAGAAACCATGCTCCGTGTAGTGTCCCAGAAGGGAGGTTATAGCTGAGCAGGGCAGTTGTAGTACTATGATATCAGCAGAAACCATGCTCCGTGTAGTGTCCCAGAAGGGAAGTTATAGCTGAACAGGGCAGTTGTAGTACTATGATATCAGCAGAAACCATGCTCTGTGTAGTGTCCTAGAAAAGAGGTTATAGCTGAGCAGGGTAGTTGTAGTACTATGACATCAGCAGAAACCATGCTCTGTGTAGTGTCCTAGAAAGGAGGTTATTACAATGAAGGTAGTTGAAGTGCTGCTTATGACTGTATTTTTCTAAGATTTTGGATAGGGGTGATAAAATTGCAATGGGTCTATCAACAAAGGTGCTACCATTGTGTAGAGGGATTATGCAAGATATTTTCCAGATTATAGGAACGTGTTGCACAGTTATAGAGCGGTTAATGAGAACAGAGACTGGAAAGGAGATGGCTTCAGCTGCTAGTTTTAGGAAATCAGAGGGCAGTTTATCAGCTGCAAGGGTTGCAGGCTCTAATTTAGAAAGTATTTTTTATGGTATCAGTTTGGACAGGCTTAAAGGAGAAGGAGCCAGATTCATGTTTGTATATTGCAGGGATAGTCGGAATTGCATTTCAGTGGGTCTTAGTAATTGAGAGCACGGTATTTCTAAAGGAGGAGTTGAACTGAATAGCAATGCTGTCGTTGTTATTAGTGGTTGATGCAGTAGGAGTGGGGGTTGGCCTGGTTTTAGAAGTTTATTTATGGCAGACCAAATTTTTTTAGGATTGTTGTGGTGCGTTTTCTGTACAGTTTTATAGTACAATTTTTTTGTCTACTTTGACCTGGTTTTTAGCTTCATTTCTTAGATGTTTATAGTGTTCCAGGTTAATGTGATCTTCATTGGTGTGCCACAGTGTCCAGGCTTTATCTCTTAGTTTGAGTAAGTTTTTTGTACCCTTAGTTAACCAAGGGGTGATGTTACATTTTATTCTAGTAGTTCTACATGAGGCTAAGCTGTTTAGTATATCAAGGAATGTAGTGTTAAAGTACTCAACAGCAGTGTCAAGGGGGCAATGTTTTGAGTGGGATCCAGTTACATTTTTGTAAGATGGAGTTAAAGATTTGAGCACTGAAGTTCTTGTTGCAAATTTGTCGATAAACTGTATTTCTATGTGGATGGAGATGGCGTTTAGTATGTTGGCGGGTGATCACTAATATTATCTGGGAGACAACCTGATTGGTAGGCTAGGCCATGTTTGCTAGGTAGAATCCAGTCTAGGATAGATTATCTTTTGGTCCGTTTGTCTATTCTGGCTGTGGATTGCAAGACCTGAGTAAAGCCATGAGGGATAATACAGTTATGGAGGTAATCAGAGTCATGGGAGCACCAGTCATTATTAGTCACCCATCATGATAGTTTCTTGTCAGAAAGATTTAGAAGCCCAATGTAAGAAATCCTCAATTATGTTGGGATAATTGACAGGTGGAATGTAAACACCTATTACAGTTAGGTATTTGTTGTGGTGCATTTCAAGTTTGGTGAAAAGTACCTCTATGTTATTGAAGTCTGGCATGTTTGGTGATCTAAGTTCTACTTTTACGTCTTGTTTGTATAGTAAGGATATACCACCCCTCCGCTTATTTTTTATGTCTTGTCTATGTATATTGTAACTTGGAGGAAGTATTTCATTGTTGGTAATGTCAGGTTTCAGTTAGAGCTATTATATCCAGGTAGTAAACTGATAGGCTAGCATGGAGTTCATGTACTTTATTGACTATACTCCTAATATTCCTGTTAAGGGGCAGGCAGCTAAAGTTGCTATGAGCAGTTAATGTCATAGTACTGAGTGTTGTGGTCTATGAGTTGGAGTTGATAACATTCGGTACCAGAGTTTGGGTATATACCTCCAGACAGCTTTAGCTATGTAGAGAAGTATAAAAGAAGTTTAGAGAGCTTAGTTACGAGTCTGATAAGCTTGAGAAAAAGTGTGAGAATTTGGAGAGTGGAATGTATGTATTTGGAAAGTATCCTATGTACGCTGGGTTGTACAAGTTGGAAGCAATTACAAAGTTTGGAAGTAATGGGTGGTGGAACTGAGGATTGGTATCTGCATGAGAGGAGATACTTCTGTGTAGTTAGGTAAAGTGAGTTAGGTAAGAGTACAGGTAATAGTATGTGAGGATAGCATTTGTAAGTGTTTGGGAACAAGTGTAGTATAGCGGAAGTTAATGGTCAGGATTGGAGAGATAGGAGTAGAGCACAGATGATATACTGTCTTTTAAGAAGTGATAAGGGTATTTAGGTAGAAGATGTGGATGGTAGACTGTGTGTGTAAATGTAAGAAGATTCTAGTATCGTAGGAGATAAGTATACAAAGGAACAGCTATGAAGTCATTAAGTGTAGGAGAGTTGGTTTGGGTGTGTATGTGTTATAAAGAGAAGTAAGGTGGGATGTAAAAAAATTTGCAGGTAATTGGGTAATGAGGGTAGGGAGGAGTAGTTTGATGTCCTGTGTGATATGGATGATAAGTATGTGTGGTATGGGTGTATATGGGAGATGTGTTAGATGGGTACAAGTTTAGAGGTAGTGGTGGTGGATGGAATTTGGATGTAGGTAGAGGAGCAGAGTGACACCAGAGCAAAGCGAGGGCAGAACTGAGTGGGTTGACCCATGATGAAGGGACTAGCAACAAAAAAACTATCAGTAAATCTAAGTATGTTGCTATTTTTTAATGGGGGGATTCCTAAAGGCTGTCCCAGAAAAGTTTTACTTTGTATTTATTTTCTATTTGTTTGCTCTTTTGACATAAGAATTTTCAATTAATCACAAAGGGAGACCTCAGAGTGTCTGAGCATTTGCAGAGTTAGGATAATGAGGTATAGATGTATGCAAAAGAAATATATGTGGAATTTATCTATTTTAGAGAAAAAGATTACACCAATTCCGTGCTACTGGGAGGGGGGATGAACCTCATGCTGGGTGCATGCCTGGGCACTAATTCTGTGCTACTGGGAGGGGGGGATTGAACTTCATGCTGCGTGCATGTCTGGGAGCGAGAAGTCCCAGGAATGCATGCAGCAAATGAGAACCAAGCAACTTAGCATAAGCTATTATAAATGTCTCTGCCCTTGAAACTAACAATTCCTTGGAAAATGCATTGAAACTCTCAATTTCTTGAAACAAATGCACTGAAAACTTTTTAAGTAGTCTGCTACCCATTGTACAGCATCAGGCTCTTGTCTCCTGTTACCAAGGTACAGGGTTTCAGCCTGAGCAGGTTAATTAACTAAGCTGTCATCCTAACTAGGGCATTTCACATACAGTACAATGAATAATATCACCCCCACATAAAGGTTCATTTAAGACATTTAATATTAGACATTTAAAATCATGATTAAAACCTTTTTTTAACTTGTGCTAATATAAAGCATTCATTACAACACTTCTTTTATTTCAGATAACTGGTTGCCAGTTTGTTCTTTGAATTTCTGGTTGGTCTTACCAATATAGTATGATGGACATTGGTTACAGAAAGCTTAATACACCAAGTTCTTTGAATTACAGTTACCATGCATATTCAACTAAATTTTAGATCCTGTTACTGGATGAATAAAAGAACTGCCTGCAAGCACATGTTTACAGTAAATGCATCTGCCACATTTAAAGATGCTCGCCTTTTGTTTCAAATGAAACTCTCAACAGAGGTTGTTCTTTATAACAGAGTAGGTGTTTTAAATTTCTACTACTTTTATAACCAAAACTGGGTTGTGCACGTAAATTTAAACTAACCTCAGGAATGTCCTTCAAGATATGCCAGTACTTGGTTATAATCTGTTTGATATTATTTGTATTTCTATTACAGGTCAAGACACCTTGGCACATTATTAATGCACACACTCTCTTTTGTCTAATGATTACTGGCTGAAAAAATGTGTTTAGCCTCTGTTTGTCATTGTTGCTTAACATATGCACAGATAGTATTTACATCATATAGACAGAACAACCTCCATTCTTTTATTCATCCAGTAACTGGATCTAAAAGTTGAATGTGAATGGTAACTAATACAAAGAACTTGGTGTATGTAACCAATGTCCATCATACTATGTTGGTAAGACCAAACAGAAATTCAGAGAACAAATTGGCAACCACTTATCTGAAACAAAAACAAGTGTCATAACGAATGTTTTATAAAAGCACAAGTTAGAAAAAGGTTTTAATCATGATTTTAAATTTCTAATATTAAATGTCTTAAATGAACCTTTACAGGAGGGGGATACTTTTCATTATAATAAATCTGATTAGTAGTGTGGAGTCTGCATGTCCTCCCCGCAGTCGAGTGGCGTTCTGAAAGACATGCGTGAATGGGCATGCCTTTGTTGAAGGTTGGGCGTTGAGCTGGCAACTCGGCACCGTAAAAGTCTACTGCCAATCATTAGCGGACAGGAGTTCCTCTGTGGCGACCCCTAACTGGGAAAAGCCGAAAGATAAACAACAACAACAAGTAAGTCTGGATTTTACACCTAATCAGGACTCAATGGCTATATATCTTTAAAGCTCTTGTTAAAAGAGTTACATAAATGTGTTTAATTAGTCAATTTATTTAACCAATTGGATTTATCAAGTTTTTATTTGATCATGTGTTTTTTTTTTTTATCATTTAAAAACTGAGTTTTGCTTTAGTTTACTCTGCCTGAAGAAGCCTTGAACTGGTGAAAGTTTTTAACCTGTGTGTTTTATTAAACAGATATTTCTTTTTCAACTGCTACTGTTTTCCATTGATTTGTGTCTTATTCAATTGAACTTGTTTTTCAGATCTACTGGATTTACTGTGCTGCTGACCATTTTGAGGTTTGTTTTTGTTTTGTTTCTGTCACACACACACAGATGCAGATTATGTTTTTAAAGAAGAACGTTTCATTTTAATTTTTTTTTTTTATTAAAAGTTAAATGCTGTGACAACCCCCAAGCCATTAAAAATGAAATGTTGTGGCAGCCCCCTAGCCAGTGGGGCCCTAGGCAACTGAGAACCAGACACAGCTCCACATGGTCCTGTTGAGTCTTCCTGGCTACAGAGAACTGAAAAAAAGTGACTGCTTTCCTGATTAAGTATCCTGCTGTTTTTTATATTTGTTTTACCTTCTACTGCTTACCTAGAGCAAGCTTTAACTGTTTTCATAGTTATTTACTGCATTTTTTATTATCTGCACTTAAAAGTACATTTTAGTCGAAATTAGTCTAATTCAAGTCGAAAAGTGTTTGTTTGCTGTTTAATTTAATTGTTTGGCTGCCCACTAAAGTGTGCTAGCCTGTACTACTGACTTATTGCCTTTTCTGCATTTAGCGTGGAGTTGCCACTAGAGCACCATCGGGCAGCCGTTAAACAAGGTTAAACTATTTTTGGCTCCGTAAAGTCTGCTCTTCATTTTTTCCCTTAGAACTGCTCTATTTGTAACCTAAACAGTCTATTCTCTATCTGTAAAGCTCAGCACTTGTTCCTAAAGCATTTTTTAGTCAGGTAAAGCACTTCTATATTATACAAAGTACTTCACTAGCTTAAAACCCCCTTGAGTACCCACTTCCCTATAGGTCCTTTCTGACTCAGTTACACAGCAAACTTTTCATTTCTTCTAGCATGTCAAAGGGTCAGTTGCTAGCGTCCTCTCCTGCTCAGCTGGTGAATCTGGGAATATTGAGGCAATGTTACAATTGCCTCATGTACACAGACAACCCTCTCCTCCTCCCACAAAACACAAATACATGCGAGAGATGCAACTATATAGCCAAACTGGAGGCTGAGCTCTCTCAACTCAGGACTGGCAAAACCAGACAGGAGGAGAAGGTAACCACACACACCATAAACCCAGTCTCACATAGAACTATCACAACTACAAATCAAACACATAAACACACAAAGACATACTGAGGCACTGATCAAAAATCTACCAAAACAGCAGAGGCCTCCAAAGCAGACACCCAAACAACTGCCACCTCATGACATAACACAAGCAACACATAGATCACAAAGTCAGTGTGCAAATCAGTCACAGCCCTTAAGGCCAAACACAGTGCCAGACACACTTGTCATAGGTGACTCCATAGTCAGACACACTGACATCCCACTCACCAGACTGAACAAGGAGAGGGTCACAGTAAGCTGCCTGTCGGGCGCTAGAATCCGCAACATAACACAAGCACTCAGGTCACTCCACAGCAAGTACAAGTATGACTCAGTCATTGTCCATGCCGGTGTGAATGACCTGAGACGTACCTCCCTGGACTGCATGAAAAGAGACATAAAGGAGCTCTCAGATTATGTAGCCCAGGCTGGTATGACCATGACCCTGAGCAGTAGTGCACCTTCACCAAGAATGATGCCACAATACAGAGACAAAATGATCAGTTTTAATAATTGGCTTAATTTCTGGTGTCATTCTAAGGGGATCCAATGTCTGTCTGCCTGGAATGACATGCTTGACAAGCCACGCTGCTTCGCAAGGGATGGCTTGCACCTGTCACCCCTGGGTTTCCGGATATTGGCAAAGGCTCTTGCCACCCCCATAGTGCCTTTTTTAGACAAGGCTCAAATTCTAAACCCACCTCCCTAGAAAACAATAATGGAAAAAAACTAAGGGTAATGCTGCTCAATGCCAGAAGTCTAAATCTCAAGATACATGCCCTCTAAGCCCTCCTCGGTATGGAGAACATCGATGTCTGTGCTGTGACTGAAACTTGGTTCAAGGCTCCTGAGAGCACCCCTCACTATCAGGTTTTACCTCATATCATGCGTTCCGGCCCCAAAACCCGGACCGTACCACAAAAGGAGGGGGTGTATCCATATTCATCAAGGATACCCACACCTCCAGGCTGATGGCAACTCACAAAGCATCAGAGACCATTCAGGTGCAATTAACCATAGGCAAAACTGCTCTACAGTTTGTAGCATGTTACAGGCCACCCTCTTAAACTCAGGAACCCCACACAGCCTTCCTGAAGACACTGGCGAGTATAAATGTTTCTCCAAACACCATCATATTGGGTGACTTCAACTACCCAAACATAGACTGGGAACATTACTCAAGCCCCAATATCCTAGCCCAAAGGTTCCTGGAGTTCATAAACTCAAATGCTATGGAACAACTTGTCACCATTCCCACAAGAGGTGAAAATATACTAGACCTGATCATCACAAACATGGGGACAAAATGCTCCACACCAGAAGTATATCCCTCATTGGTGAGATCAGACCATAAACTAATCTCACTGGAGATCCACATCCCGCCCCACCCCAACAAAAGACCACAGTGAAGAACTTCTCAAAAGCCAACTTCACACTTCTTAAGACTGGTGTGGTATCCTTCAAGGCCCCTGAGCCATTGGAAACCACAACCCATGCTGCTGAATACCTTACAAATGCTTTCTACGAGCACCTCCAGGATTGCATGGATCAAGCAATCCCAAATAAAATCAAGACCCTTTCCACCAAAGGCAAGCGCCCGATCTGGTGGACCCCAGCCATAAACAAACTTTACAACAAGAGGAGAAAGCTACTACAAGATAGAGCAAAATCCCTAAAAGGGAAGACATCTCTGATCAATACTAATAAAAAACTACGATCACTCATAAAATCACCCAAGGCCAACTTTGAGAGAAAAATCTCCAAGGACTCAAAAGACAATCATAAGGCCTTCTTTAGCTATGTTAGAAATCTAGGTGGAAACTCCCAGATATGCTCAGAATTAGTCCAAAATGATACAAAAATCACTGAACCCACAGACATTGCAAACATACTGGCAGACAGGTTCAGTGAAAATTCCCCAAAAGGAGAAATATCTATCCCAGCAGAGTGTAGCCTCCCAATCATCTCAAATGCCCAGGTGAGAGCTGCTCTCTAAAGCTAAAAACACAGCATCAATGGGACTGGATGGTGTCCCCGGCTGTGTGCTACATGAACTCAATGAGGAACTAAACCCACACATAAGGCTGCTGTTTAATCTTAGCCTTACCACAGGATACCCAAAGAGTGGCGTACGGCAACTGTGGTCCCACTCCACAAAGGCGGTGCTTCTACGGACCCTGCTAATTACCGCCCTATAAGCTTAACAAGCCTGGTCTGCAAAGCTATGGAGAGGATCATAATGGAACTCATAAATAAAGACATAGGGGACCTACAGACATTGGATCCTACCCAGCTTTGTCAAGGGCAGATCATGCCTCTTGAACTTGGTCGACTTTTGAAACAGTCACCAAGGCCATTGATGAGGGTAAGGCAGTTCACACAGCCTACCTTGACCTTGCAAAAGCTTTCGACACAATACCCCACTCAGGTATCATAGAAAAGCTCACCAGCTTAAATGTAAACCCATATGTCACAAGATGGGTTACAAACTGGCTCAAGGACAGAACTCACAGGGTTAGAGTTGCTGGTGCCATGTCAGACTCCAAGCCGGTCACAAGCGGTGTCCCACAGGGCTCAGTCCTCGGCCCCCTCTTGTTCGGCATCTACTTTTCAGAAGTGCAGGCAAACATAGGAGGATTGTGGCTGACAAAGTTTGCAGATGACTGCAAACTGGGTGCCATAGTTGAAAATCCATCAGACACAGATATCCTTCAGAGAGGTCTCATAGAAACGGATAACTGGTGCCAGAGCCATGGCCTTAAGCTAAACACCAAAAAATGTATAGTCATACCCTCTGGTAAAAACAAGGTAACCCCAAGTTACCACATAGGTGGCAATCCATTAAGCACAGAAGAGGTTATCAGGGACCTGGGGACCCAAGTTGACAGTAACCTTTCTTTTGGCACTCACATTGCCAAAGTGGTTAGGAGGACCTTCTACATTGCCCACCTGATTATGAAGGGATTCACATCCAAATCAAGGAGGTCATTGTTCCCTGTACTCTTCACTTATCAGACCAATGATTGAGTACAATGCCCCATTCAGAATGTATCTTACCCGACACCTGCAGCAATTGGAAAGACCCCAAAAGTTCCTCACCAAAAAGATAAAGGGGCTCAAAAATATGCTGCCTGACTGAAGAAACTCCAGCTCTATTCAGTCGCATACCGTCTGCTCAGAGGTGACCTGTGCCTGACATACAAGGCCATGTCCAACCCGGAATTAATGGACATGCTCCACCTCAAAAAATCCAAATCCACCAGAGCCACAAGAGCAAGAGACTTAAACCTCAACACGGATATAAATAGGACGTGCTGGAGGGACAGATTCATCACCCAGAGACTCCCTATGCTGTGGAACAGAATCCCGGTCCATGTGAGACAGAGCACCTCGCTGGCTCTGTTCAAGAGGAATCTTGACCAGTGGATGGGAGATCGTAGGTTTACCCCAGGGATCATCTCTGTATCACTGCTGTACAGAGGCACGGCAAACTAATGAGTATAGTATTCTTCAACCTAAGGGGTGGTGAAAGCCACACAACTCTGGCTAGGCTTATAAATGCCCTAGGGCAGATAGCCTAGTATGAACCTATGAACTGCCTAAGTTACCTACTATTGGATCTGGCTCTGTACAGACAAATAACAGCTTCTAGTATACCTTTAGAATCCAATCCTTTTCAAAAATCCATAAATGAAGCCCAGGCACTGTTAGAGTGGGCCTTGATCCTGCCTGTAATAGTATTATTATGGTGAATATAACAAAATGCAATTGCCTTAGATAACCATTTTAGAAAGCCTATTTTGACACAGGTTGTTCCCTCTTCTTACCTTCACAAGAAATGAACACTTGATCCAAAGACTGGAAAGATTTAGTTCTGTCAAGATAGTACCCAAGTTGTCAATGGACATCCAAGGTATGGAGTATCTTTTCTCTCTCAGTTTTGTGTTCAGAAAGTAAACGGGGAGGTGGAATAGTTTAACTTAAGGATTAGTTCTCAATGCAACCCTCTCCTTAATGAAAATTAAATAGGGTTGACTCACCATAAGAGATTGCAACTCAGATAACCTTTTTGAAGAGGTCAGAGCAATCAGTAAAACTGTTTTCCATGTTAAGAACCTCAAGTCAGCCAGATTAGCTTGGTTCACATGAAGCAAGTGTTAGGTTCTCTAACATAAACTTAAGATCCCAAGGAGGAAACACCAGTTTTCTTGGAGGCCTCTTGCACAAAACCCTTTTTAAGAACATTTTGACATAAGACTGAATTGTAAGAGGGAGGATCCATAGGCAGACATGCTGAAATGGCCAATAAATGAACCTTGATAGAGGAATAAGAAAGAACATAGTATAGTAGCTCACACAAATATGGCAGAACCAAACAACCAGCCCTGAATGGGGGATGGTTATATTGTTGACACCAACTAGAAAAACTTTTCCATTTTGTAATACACGACTTTTAAGTAGAATGCTTTTTTGTCTCCATTAGTACATGCTCCACATTCTCAGTAAACTGGTGCCTAAAAGGAATTAATACCCTATCATCCAGACAATCAGTTGAAGTTGATTGGTAATGGGTTGCATCAAACACCGCTGTTCTTGTGTGAACAGATCCAGTCCATGAAGAAGCTAGTGGTAATTGCCCCTGGCAATTTCCAAAAGAAGGGAGAACCATAGTTGCCTGGGCCAGCAAGGAGTCACCAAAATGATTTGGGGGATTCCTTCTGAATCTTCTGAAATACCCTGGGTATTAGTAGAAAGGGTGAAAAAAGCATACAGAAACATTCCTGTCCAAGGTGGAAAGGGTGAAAAAAGCATACAGAAACATTCCTGTCCAGGGAAAAGAAAAGGCATTTGTCTTACAGGCTTTCTTGTAAAGAGTCTTGGAACAGTATCTTGCCAGTTGATTAATCAGAGAAGAGGCAAAGAGGTCTACTTGAGGAACTCCCCACAGATGGATTAAATCTTGGAAAAAGTACAGTTGTGTACACTTACCATAAATGTAGATGTTCGAGTGTATTCACTGTTGCAGTCATCACACTTGAGTTATCTGCCTGCAGATTGTCAGCCAGAATACCAGAGATGTGGTATTTCTGCATTGGACGCTGTCGCTCCAGGACTGATGTCAGGTCATCAGGGGTACAAAAAACAGGCAGCCGATGCCATTACATCAGTTTTTCTTGCCCCAAATGCCAGGAGCCCCCCAAATAGGGAGCTAGGTTATGGTGGGGAAAACACCACCAGTAAAAAGTAAATACCAATACCAATACCCCTTAAATGGAGGAGTAAAAGGCACAGAGAGTTTAGAGAGAGACAGAGAGAGAAACCAGGGGGCTGGAGGGAGGGAAACCAAGACTGCAACAGTGAATACACTCAAACATCTATATTTGTGATAAGTGTACACAACTGTACTATGTTCTTCGTGTTTCACTGTTGCAGTCATCAACTGGTAGATTCCCAAAGCTGAAGAAGGGTGGAGGCAGTTAAAAAGAGTTAGGGCTGGCTAGAATGCCTTGCAGGACTGCTGTTGCAATACCTGCCCTGGATTTGAAAAAGCTAGGCAGATGGTAATGCTTGGTGAAGGTGTGTACAGAACACCAGGGAGCAGCTTCCAGGATGTCCCTGGTAGTGACTCCCCTGAGAAATGCTGTAGAGGTAGATGTTGCCCTAGTGGAATGTGTTCTGACCCCCTGGTGCTTGTAGCACAAATGGATGAAATGTGCTATCCATTTAGAGATTGTTTGCTTTAAAATGGCCTTGCCCTCTGCCCCTGTTGCAAAGCTAACTAGTAACTGGTCTGATTTTCTGAAGGGCTTAGTCCTATCAAGGTAGAATCTGAGCTGTCTGTGCACATCCATGGAGTGCAGGATCCTTTCCCCTTTATTTTGAGGATTTGGGAAGAAGGTTGGCAAATGTGTGGATTGGTTGAGAGTGACACTGGACACTACATTAGGCATAAAGGAAGGGGTTGTACTGAGGGAGATCCTGTCAGCATGGAAAATAATGAAGGGTTCCACAGCCATAGGTGCCTGTAGCTCACTCTTCTAGCTGAAGTGATGCCCAGAAGCAAGGCTGTTTTCCAAGAGAGGAATTTAAATTCTGCTGACGCTGCAGACTCAAAGGGAGGAAGTGGGAGCTTTTCCAGTACAAAGTTAAGGTCCAAAGCAGGGGTGGGTGCTTTCCTTGGTGGCCTTAAGTTGTTTGCTCCTCTCGGGAACTGTTTGATAAGAGGTTGCAAGAAGAGAGGTGGCTCAGTGTTGTAATGAGCAGAAATGGCTGAGGCATGTATCTTAATGGAAAAGGACAGGCCTTTGTGGAGTAGATCTGCTAAGTAATCCAGGATTAGAGGCAGGGAGGGCAGAGTTGTGTCCTTCCTTTAGATAGACTCCAGGAGCAGTACCTTTTCCACTTATCCACATAGGATTTTCTTGTACTGGGTCTTCTGGCTTCAAGAATGATGTCCAGCACCTGCTTGCTTAGGGTTGCTGGGGGAGGATTCAAGGGATAAGCCAGACTGCAAAATTTAGGGTTTGCAGTTGCGGATGCAAAATATGTCCCTCCTGCTGAGAGAGCAGGGTTGGGTTCTGGTGTATGTGCCAGGGTGGCACCGATGTCAGGCAGCACAGGAGTGGGTACCAGTGCTGGCGTGGCCAGTCCGGGGCAATCAGAATTATCCTTGGTCTGTCCTGTCTTATTTTGAATAATAAGGGGCAGAGGTGGGAAGGCATAGATTGCGAGATTTACCCACTGAAAAGATAGGGCATCCACTTTCCAGGCCCTGCTGTGAGGGTTTCTGGTGCAGAATTTGCTGAGCTAGTGATTGCAGGGGGACGCAAAGAGGTCCACCTCTGGGGTCCCCCATTTCTGAATCAGAAGGTTGAAGGTGCTGGGCTCTAATTCCCACTCGTGTGGGTCTAGGAGATTTCTGCTCAAGTCATCTGCCAGTGGGTTTTGTTTGCCTAGCAGGAATTGAGCTTGCAGATGGACTTGCATGTCCAAGGCCGTATTCCTCAGGGCCATGGCTAACCTGCAGAGGGGGTAATAATGGGTTCCCTCCCTGCTTGTTGATGTACCACATAATTGTGGTGTTGTCTGTTTTTATTAGTAGTTGCCCTGGAGAGAGTAGGGATCTGAAAGCTGTCAGTGCGTTCTGCACAGCTAGCATCGCTTTTTGGTTTATGTGCAGATGAATTTGACTTGGGCTTCAGTGGCCCTGAATGCATTTGCCGTCCATGTGTGCTCCCCAGGTATAGTCTGATGCATCTGTGGTTAGGGTCTGGGTGGCATGGGGTTGAGTAAAGGGCAGTCCCTTGTTGTGATTGCATGCGGCTGCCCACCAAAGAAACTCTGTCCTTAGACAGGGTACGATAGGAATTACTGTTTCCAGGTCCTGAGAATGTTGGCACCAAAGACTTTTTAAGTACCACTGAAGTTTCCTCATATGCAGTCTGGCATATGGAATTAGCAGGATGCATGAGGCCATGAACCACAGGGCCTGCAGTATTTTCCTTGTGGATAGCTGGGTTCTGGTGGCCATTTGTTTGAAACAGGCTGTCAGATAGACCTGTTTTTCTGACATGAGGAATGCCATCTGGGATGCTGTGTTCAAGCTTGCTCCCAGGAATACAATCTTTTGACTGGGCACCAGTTTTGATTTCTTTTCATTGATTGTGTACCCTAGGGATGTGAGAAGGTTTTTTCAAATGTCAGGTGCTGCAACAGCAATTCCGGACTATCCGCCTGAATCAGGCAGTCGTCCGAGTACAGGTAAATTTGGATATTTCTCCGCCTGCAGTAAGCAATGGCTGGAGCCAGGCATTTTGTGAATACTCCGGGAGCAGTGGATAAGCCAAAGAGAAGTGCAGAAAACTGATAATGCATAGATCCGGCCCTGAAACATAGATATTTCCTGCATGACTCCCTTATAGGGGTGTGCAGATAGGCTTCTTTAAGTCTAGGGTGACTAACCAGGCATCCTTGGCTAGCATAGGTAGAAGCTGTTGCAGGGTAAGCATTTTGAATTTTGGTACCACCAGGAAGGTGTTGAGAATTGAAAGATCCAGGATTGAGTGCCAAGAGCCCTCTTTTCTGGGTACCAGGAAAAGATTGGAATAGAATTCTTGACCTATCTGTTCAGCTGGAACCGGCTGAATAGCCCTGATAGAGAGCAGGGATAGGACTTGGTTTTGTGCCTCTGCCCACTGGTTTGGAGGAAGATCTGGGAACCCTTTTGGGGTTGACAGAGAATGGAAGTAATTTGTACCCCTGGGGTACAATGTTGAGGACCCATTGGTCTTTTTGTGATGGACATCCAATTTTTTTGCGTGAAGGGTAAGTTTTCCTCCTAGGGGGCACAAGCAGTTGGGCAGAGGTGGGGAGTGGAGTAGAGAAGTCACTGTGAGTTCTTTCCATAAGGAGGTGGCTTACCACTCCCTATTTTGGGGATGGAGCAATCCATTGCTTAGATCTCCGCATACCCAGAGACTGTAGTCTGGGTGGTCTGTTTCCCCTGGGTCTAGTTTGAGATGGCCCGGAGGGGACTGGAAAGAACCAATGTTTTGAGGGGCAATACCTACTGAATCTAGGAGGCTGTACTTGTAAGAATTATTTAACTGTCTGCACAGATTTAGCTTTTTCTTCCATCTTTTTAAGAACCTCTTCTGCTTTGGTGCCAAACAAATTGTCCTTGTTCAAAGGAGCGTCTAGTAACTTTGATTTGACATGGTCTGACAAGGTCTGCTCCTTAAGCTAAGCATGCCTTCTCAGGACAGAACCAGTGACTGCTGCCCTGCAAGATGCTTCTAGGGCGTCAAAGCCACACTGCAATGTATGCTTCCTGACTTGGCTTGCAGAGTGCATAAGCTCCTGCAATTCTTTATTTTCTGCACAGTCTGTAAGGGTTGCTACTTCTTGCTTAATAAATTCCATAATATGTTGCTGGTACTTCAGCATGTGAAACTGACAATTCAGTGCCCTAATGGCAAAAGCTGCAGAGGTATATACTTTCTTACTCCATCTGTCCAAAGCTCTGGAATCCCTGTCTGAAGGGGTGGGATTCTTGGCTGTAGTTGCCTCAATACCTTTAGGCCCCTGGGAAATGATCTCCGGGTCAGCAGTAGTATTCTTGAAAATAAATTTGTGAGAGTCAGGTACTCTGTAGTACCTCTAGGGGCAGGGGGTAAAGTATCAGGAGTAAGACTGGGTTCCATAAAGACATCATCAACAACTTTCAGGACTGGGGGTATTGCTAAAGGCCTGTGCTGTGGCAAATCTAGAAATTCTCTGAGTCTCTATTTGGACTGAGGATAGTCTTGGCATTCCCAGTGGAAATGCTCTCTTAAAGTATGTAAGGTTTCACCAAAAGAAAAATCCTCTGAAGGAGAGGCAGAGGGAATGGATTCCTCTGCATCTGAATCCTCATAAGAGATAAGGACATGTCTTCATAATCAGATACCTCAGAGTCATCAGACTCTGTCTGTTGAAGCTGCTGGGGGCTGGCCTCTTTCTTTTCTTAGCAGGGGAAGGCTGACTTTCCCTAATCAGCATATTAAGGTCTTCAGACATTCTAAGCATTTGATGTTGTGGCAAGGGAGCAGGGGGTCTATATTATAATCTTGAATGTTTAATAGTTCGAATGCATAAACATCGAACTTTATGCATCGAACTATTAAACAATCAAAACACAATAAAAATATTTGTAGAACAAAAAAAACTAACGAGTGTAGGCAGGGGGGCAAGCCCCCTTCAATCCCCACACCCCCCGCTACTTAAATATATCAACTCCGAGATCGAGCTACAGTGTAGGAAAGGGAAATCTTCCTTTTCCACACCATACTACATTAAAGTGTGATCTCGGAGTTGGTATATTTAAGTAGCAGGGGGTGTGGGAGTGCAGGGGGCTTGCCCCCCTGCTTAAACCCATTAGGGTAAGTATTTGAAGTTTAAACATTTTTTTTTTATTTTCAAAGTTACAGAATTTTGATATTATGGTGTCGACCATATTGTATTCGATGTTCCGTAACCTCGAGATTATAATATAGACCTGGGAGCAGGTGCATGCGCTCTGGTTGTCAGTTTTCTAGGCATAGCGCATACTCTTGGCCTTAGAAACTCAGTAGTTTTCGACAAAAATTAAGTCATCGTTTTGAGTTGAACATCGGTAGTGCGAAGAACTGCCTCAGAAGCCGGTGCCTGCTCAGCAGCTCCGGACCCATCCAAGGTAGAGACATCCCAGGTTCCATAGTTGAAGAAGAGTTTCGCAGCATACCGGACTCCGAACGGGTCTCAGTAGAGGCCTGTGAATCCACTGAAGTGGGCATCAGGGGCTGCGAAAGAGCATCACTGAGTACTGGCAAACTGGCCACTAGCCTAACGGAAGCGTCGTTGGCAGCTTTGGACCTGTGCGGTCTGTCTCTATCCTTATTTTTTTTTAAATATCGGTAGTCAGATAGTTTACTGAAGCCATTTTAGAAAATGAAGATATAGATCAAAAGAATTTAGTGACAATGAGAGCCCGATGACGAATGGTTCAGGCGTTGAACAAGACACAAAACCAACAGCGAGGTACGTCGTGGTCTGGGCCTAAACAGGTGACGCATTAAGAATGAAAATCTCAGTGTGGTATTTGCTTTCCACAGGCAAGGCAATTGTTAACTTTTTAGGACATTGGGATGATTCAATTCGTAAATGAAAACTCAGGTAGCGGCCGACCAGCACTTTGGAACTGCTTCTGCTTCTGGCTCCTTGCCAAGAAAGACTGATGTAATGGCGTCGGCCACCTGTTTTTATACCCCTGATGACCTGATGTCAGTCCTGGAGTGACAGCATCTAACACAGAAATACTAAGTCTCTGGTATTCAGGCCGACTGATGGCTACCTGCAGGCAGATAACCCAAGTGTGATGACTGCAACAGTGAAACACGAAGAACATCTCCCAATCTATTTTCTATTTATGTGGGTCTGCGCTGGTCAGCTTGTGTGCCCCACAATTTTGCTCTGACGGAATGTAGGATGACTATAGAGTGAAATTGTGCTGTAAAGCTATATCTTAAGCTAACAGAGCTAATCTGCAAAGGGAGTGTGACTTGGTTCCCCTTGACTTGTTGATGAACCATGTGACTGTGCTATTATCTGTAACCACTTGAACAGGTCCTGTGGATAAAAGATGGTTCAGAAATCTGAGATAATCAGGGCAAGCATCTCCTTGATAAATTTGTGTTAGTTGGTCCTTGGTGTCCCATACACCCTGCAGTTTCTGAAACTGCTCCCCAAGCAAAGTTCGAAGTGCCTGTGGTGAATACTGCTTTCGAGCAAGGAGTAAGAAGAAGAGACTCGGATTTAAGGATATCTGTTGTCTCCGCAAAAAAAGATTTCTCTTCTGACAAACTCTAGCAATGGGATTTGAAAATATAAAGGGTGTCAATGGCAGGACTACAGAGAGATTTCAGATACCACTATATTTTTCTCATGTGGAATCTTGCCAGCCCCACAAAACATTAAGAAATGTCTGAAGTCTGGATGAATAGGGATTTGATGAGCACCATTTAGGTCTAGTGTTGCCAGGAAATTAAAAGAGGAGGAGGTAACTGGTTGTGAAGTGACATTATTCTGAATATGGGCATTATTACAAACAGGTTTAAGAAAGAAAGATACAGAACCGGTCTCCAAGCATTTTCTCTGTAGCACTA
The DNA here is from genome assembly GCF_019279795.1 of Protopterus annectens. NCBI lineage: Eukaryota > Metazoa > Chordata > Ceratodontiformes > Protopteridae > Protopterus > Protopterus annectens. The sequence continues at coordinate 1,409,103,760 of NC_056745.1, forward strand.
AGAACATCCTTAAATAAAAACTCTTCCCCACCTAGAAAATAGAAACTGGAGTCTGATCTGGAGGATGAGGAACAGAAAGGAAGAATTTCCTCCCACTGCCATCTGTAGCCTTTATGAAGGACTTTCAGAACCCATTTTTATTTCTGATGAAATCTGTTGCCAAAGACAAAAATGGAGATTCAGATTTTCTGAAAGAAAAAAGGGGCCAGGCTGAAGGGGGTACAATGTCCCTTGAATAGTCATTCAAACTTGTTGGATTTTCTTTGGTCTGGGGAGGTTCAAGTCTTCTTTTTGGAACTCCCTTGCCATTTCTTCATAAGCATCTGTTTACCTGTATTTTTTCAAGACTGTTTAGTCTGGCAGGCATGGAAAAATAATCCAAAGGAAGGACAAGTTTGAATCCGGTTTTGGATCTTCTTCCCTTGGCATTATTCTTCCGTGTTTTCCAGTTTGTTTTTTATAATGCTACACCATTATTTATTTACTGAAGCTGTTTAGTCATTTTTTTTACCAAAATTGGATGGGGATATAGAAATTCCCTCGGAAATTTTGGAAAAAGGAGGGCTGAAATTCCCTGGATCTGCTTTCTGTTTTCATCATGCTTTTTGATCAGTTCTGCAGCACAGAACCCAAACACTAAATCTCTACCCACGGGAGAATTGAAAATCTCATTTTTATCAACTGGGATGTTCTGAGAATGCAGCCATGAAAACCTCCTGAAAACAGTACCACTGGCCATAACCCTAGAAGAAGTATCAAGACCGCCCCCCATACACTGTAAACAATGAATAGTGACCTGTGCAACAGAAGAAATCTAGTTATTTAAAGCAGATTTCTCCTCATAAGAAGAAACTGCAGATAAAACATACTTCATTCTTTCACAATTTGTCAAAGCAAACTAACATAAAGAAGTATACACCTTTTCCCCATACCTATCAATAATTTTCCCATTGTTATCAGAAAGAGAAGGATTGGAATTAACTAAGTGCTTTGCAGCAGTGGGAGCAAATAAACCATAGCTGCTGGGTCAGGTTTGGGAATACTGTATAAAAATTTAAAACACTAAGGAACATTAAACATCCTACTTGCCTTTTTAGGGGCAGTACGTGGACTGTTAGGAAAACTGCAGGCAGTAGTGCACACATCCTCTAAAGCAAACAGGAGGAATGGGTGTACGTTCCGGAATATCCTTCTGTAAAAACTCATAGTATTTTCTGAGGAAGTAAAACCTTATTGTTCTCCCACTAAAACTAATGTCTCATTCTAGCAGTAGTCTTAGAGAAAAAGAAACCCTCACTTGTTATAGCATTTCTTGTCTTGTTCTGTTGACGAATACTAACTAGAATGAATCAATTAACAGAGTTTAATTTAAATACTGACAACCATTTTTCATCATAACTACAGTTGGTGAAGAAAATCTCTCACGCTAAATATTTGGCAGTTCTTTAATGGAGTTAGAAAGTAGCTTCTACATTTCTTTCACATATTACCCTTAAAAGTAGCCTCTACATTTCTTTCACATATTACCCTTAAAACAGAAGCGAAAGAGAGAGAAACTTTCAGTTAACTTATCGTTGCAAGCTTTCCTCAATCCAACCTGATACGTGAGCATTCTGCTCTCATCTCGCTTGAGTAGTTGGATTTCATCAGGACACATCTCACTTGTTATAACAAACTTTATTTAAGCAATAACAGTTAGGGCTCTATATAACAACTTATAAATACAAGTGGCAACTTGTTAATTTCAAGACTGTTTTAATCCATCAAACTAGAACTTGTAAATACAAGTGTTTGATCTCCATATGTACTTACCTGCTTCACATTCTGTATGTTGTCATGACTACAAGTGCGGTGACAAATTTAAGGCAATATAGTCATTTTAGAAACAAAAAAATATATAAACCAAGAAGAATGATTTCATTCAGAGTATTTAACTTTTCCATACACAAAGATAATTGTTATTTTGTTCAAATATTAGATGGCTGAATGGGTGATATTCTTTACTACCTACAACTAACAGTGTCATGTTTTCACATTGGGACTTTACACTATATGACACTATGCAGTGTTTTATTTGCAAAGTTCATTTGAAGAGGTACACCACAGCAACAATGTCCCTATTATATGGCACGTCTCCACTGCTACACATGTCCAAAGCTACTGTTTTGATATTCAAAGGATTCTATGGTCATTTACTTAGTTACTCATTATTACAAACTTCCGCGGTGGTGCAGCAGTAGCATTGTTGCCTCACAGCAAGAGGTTCTCCCGTTCGATTCTCGGTTTGGGTTGGGAGTGCCTTCTGTGTGGAGTCTGCATATCCTCCCCGCAGTCGAGTGGGCGTTCGAAAGGCATGCGTTGAATGGGTGTGCCTTTGTTGAAGGTTGGGCGTCGGGTTGGCAACTCAACACCATAAAAACCAACTGCCAATCATTACCGGACCGAAGTTCCACTGTGGCGACCCCTAACTGGGAAAAGCCGAAAGACAAACAACAACCAACTTTGTGTAACAAATTGGGTTGAACAGGACTCTCTGTATGGATGCCCTACTAATGTTACTTTGTGTACAAACCTTTTGGGATAATGTTAATTCCTGCTGTTCTTGTACTAACTGCATTTTAAAGAGAGATTATTATTTATAAAGGCATTAGCCCACTTCTTTATAAGTATAGGCCAGCATCTAATAAGAAAGTCACAATAATCCATCTAAACTGAGTAGCTTAGTTTACTGTCTTCAATTACTGCTTCCTTTTATATAGGCTATAATTCTTGTTTTAATAAAATGTTTGTTTTACTTTTTTTTTATTTGTTTAACAAACAAACGAGAGTTCACTTGGCTATAAGGAAAAAGACAGGGGTCTGTTCTTGCTGGAAGGGAAAGTATTCAGTGAAATTCTTATATGTTATAGGGGAAATCTAATTGCAGACAAGTACGTTATTGAGATTAGGGACTAAGTATCTATTTTATAAATGTGTATAATTCTGAAGTATAATTTACAATGGATTCATTAAATATATATGTACTGGGAGATCTGGTTAAAATATTAATGTCAAACATGTAGTGTATACACCAGTTCAAAATCAGTTTTCCACAGAACACTGTTATCATTCTACGAAACTTGATGAAATTCTTAATATTGTCACTAAGACAGTGGATAGTACATTTAATTGTTATTGCACTAGGAGACTCGGTAGAACTTTAATTAATTGGTCTAAAGATTCTCAGTGTCAGCTGGGAAAGTATTGTAAAATAACCAGATTCTCCCACATCCCAAAGACATGCAGTAGGTGGACTGGACACTTTAAATTGGCCCTAGGTGTGAGTGTGTGTGCTTCTGTGGAAGGTTGGGCATCGGGCTGGCAACTCGACACCGTAAAACTCCACTGCCAATCATAAGCAGACAGATGATCCGCTGTGGTGACCCCTAACTGGGAAAAGCCAAAAGAAGAAGAAGAGTGTCTACAAAATAAAGCTCATAAAATTAAATCATTAAAGAGTACTAAAGGTTATAACAATGTAACAATAACAGAGTGTTGGAAGCCTGATGAAATATGTTTTCCAGATTACATTAGTTATAACTGAATGTGGTATACTTTTAAGAGGTGATGGTGGCCTCTACTCTTGGTGTACAAAAGTATAAAATATTCCTTAGCTACAGTAAATATGTTATTCAATTGCATTGTAATTGAATTTAATGATTAAAGGACAAACTTTGGATTACAGTGAATTATCAAACTCCAGTACCACTCCAGAATTTTGTACAGAATATCCAGACAACTTGATAACATTATTGATAAGAGTAATACATTATTGGGTGATTTCAACAACCTAGATATCAATTGGACATGCTATATTTGGGGAAACCTCCATTCAGAAAAATTTTCAAACATTTTCTCTTGTCATGGTTTGTAACAATTAACTGGGTATACAAGATGGAATCATATGTTGCATTTATTAGCTACTAATGTTCCATATTTTATAAATAATATAATCATTGGTTCCCCTCTTGGAATGCCCAGTCATAATTCCATCACTTTTTATATTTACAGTCAGAAACAATCTAAAGCAGTCAATACGAGTTATAACTATTATAAAAGTAATTATAAGGTTTTGTTAAATACATTGAACAGCATAAAGTGTTGTATTTCTACAGGTAATAAAGGTGATTATTTTGGTTATAAGATTTTAGAAAGAACATTAAAATCTTCCATGGATTCTTTAAATGTTGTCAGCAAAGTTTCTTCTAATTGTTATCCATGGCAGAATAAAACTATTGTTGTTGTTGTGTCTTTCGGCTTTTCCTGGTTAGGGGTCGCCACAGCGGAACTCTGGTCCACTAATGATTGGCAAAAGATTTTTACGTGCCAAGTTGCCAGCTCTGACACACAACCTTCAACGAAGGTACGCCCATTCACGCATGTCTCCGCACAGAAGGCGCTCTAGCTGAGAATCGAACCAGACAGCGTCTTACTGTGAGGCGACAACGCTACCGCAGCACCACCACTGCGGACTATGAAGGAAAATAAAGCTTTTTGGATTTAAAAATGCAGGCCTAATAAATGTAATGATACTATTTTTTTTTAATTTTTGAAACACTTTAAAAATCACATTCAGGAAAGAAAGAAGTTAAATATAATCAAACTAGCCAATGATGATGGTAACAAATATTTTATAACTTTATCAAAAGGAATGTTAAATAAAGAAATATTTGCATTAGGAATAACAACAAGCTAAACTGCAATCAAATAATCATAGCTGATGAATTCAATCAATATTTCATTAATGAATCAAAGGACAGTTCAAATAAAATATCTAGAGTTGAATAATCAATTACTTCTTCTGTTGAGCCATATCCTATTATTACTATGTCTACTCTGATGAAAGCTTTCTCAAAAATCAAAAGGATTTAAGTATCTTGGCCAAGGTAGTTTCATTACTAATGCAATAAACAAGCAAATGATAAATAAAATGGACTGTTAGTGCAAGTTTTTTTCGGTTAGAGAAATTCTCTTTTTTATTAGGAGTGACTTAAAAGGGGCGGCCACGGTGGTGCAGTGGTTAGCATTGCTGCCTCACAGCAAGAGGTTCTCCGGTTCGATCCTTGGCTGGGGTGCCTTCTGTGTGGAGTCTGCATGTCCTCCCTGTGGTCGCGTGGGTTTCCTCCGGGTGCTCCGGTTTCCTCCCACATCCCAAAGACATGCTGCAGGTGGATTGGACACTCTAAATTGGCCCTAGGTGTGCGTGTGAGTGTGCCTTCTGTAGAAGGTTGGGCGCCGGGCTGGCAACTCGACACTGTAAAAACTCCACTGCCATTCAATGTGCGGACAAGGTGATCCGCTGTGGCGACCCCTAACCGGGAAAAGCCAAAAGAAGAAGAAGGAGATTAGGAGTGACTTAAAAGAAAGACAAAATCTTTTAAGAAGCAATTTTGTTTTAATTTTGATCCCTGCTAATTGGTAAGTGGACCTTTTTAATTCTGTTGCGGATTATTCATATTAAACTGTAAGGCATCAATCTATTGTTCTTATTAAAGGGTACTGAGCAGTGGAGGAACATAGAGTGGAAGGAGGTTCATTACACTTTTTATTTTGTATTATGCAGAAAATATTTCTGCTGTGCTGCATTCTGAATTTATTTGCTTGGTTTAGTTTACTGGGAAAGTCTATCTGGGAAATGAAATGGCTATTTTCAGCACAGTCCTGTGGAGAAAAGCTCCAGAACAGGATAGAAATACATTTTTGACTATTCAAAATGCCCTTGTGGTCGTTAGCCTGGTAAACATGTATGAACCTATAAACATTATTTGTAAAGTATTTCAAAACAAATGGTCAACAAACATTATTTACAAAGCATATCAGATTAAGGAAATATATGTTTTTAAGATATTTTGAATAAAATCAGAAATATTATATTGCTTCACTTGTATATTAAAACTGTAGGTGTCAGAGTTGACTATCTTATTAGTTGTCAGGTGATATTTTAGGGCAGATTTGAATTGCAGGTTACTTAAAAGCCTGATGTGGTGTGGAAGTTTGTTCCATGCCTTGGAGATGGCAAAACAGAATAGCAAGCCACCCATAATAATTAGATTTATTAGCAACAGGTAAAGTTCTGAAGATCTTGGATTCTATTTGGTAGATTCCTCTGGATGAGATTTGACAGCAAGGATATTTAAAGTGGATAGTGACATATTTTGTGTGTTGTGAATAGTTGGGAGAGGGTAATGTGTTGAGGAAGTTCAAGTCAGTTTGCTGTATAGACCAATTTAAAGATTTTTAAAAGGGGGAAAACCCCTTTTTTTTTTTTTGGGGGAAGTTTTCCTTTAAAAATTTAAAGGGGAAAAAAGCTTTTTTTGGGGGGCCCCCCTTTTGGGATTTTTGGGGGGGAAGAATGCCAAAAAGGGGCCATTGAATCCCCAAAAAAAGCCGGGGGAAAAAAAAGGGGGGAAAAAATTTTTTTCCTTGGGCCCAAGGTTTAAGGGGGGCCCTGGGTAACCTTTTGGGGTTTTTGCTAGTGTTTGAAGTACTGAGATAATTGCCCTTGTTTTTCTGGCGTAAGGTATGCCATCTGGGTGTTTGTGTCCAAGCTGGCACCCAGGAAGGTTATTTTCTGAGATGGTGTTAGCCTTGATTTCTCCTTGTTGATGGTGTATCCCAGAGAAAGCAGTAACCGTGTCACATATGCCAGATGTTCCAATAGTATGTGCTTGCTGTCCGCTTGGATCAGGCAGTCGTCCAGATAAGGGTAAATTTGTATCCCTTAAAGTCTGCAATAGGCAATCACTGATGCCAGGCACTTTGTGAATACTCTGGGCGCAGTAGATAAGCCAAAGGGCAATGCAGAGAATTGATAGTGAATTGAACCTGCAAGAAATCTGAGGTATCTTCTGCAGCTTTGTCTGATTGGGACATGCAGGTATGCCTCCTTGAGGTCCAATGTTACCAGCCAAAACTCCTTGCCCAGCATGGGAAGAAGTTGCTGTAATGTGAGCATCTTGAATTTTGGTACGAGTAGGAATGTGTTTAGGATGGATAAGTCCAGAATGGGTCTCCAGTCGGTTCCTTTTCTTGGTACCAGGAAGAGCCTTGAATAAAAACCTTGACCTTGTTGGTGCGTAGGTACCTTTTGTATAGCTCTCATGTTTAGGAGCTTTGAAATTTGTAGTTGTGCCTCTACCCTTTGATTTTGTGGTAGGTTTGGCATGCCTCTCATTTTCGGAAGAGTGTGAAATTGAAATTTGTAGCCTCTGTTTATAATGTCCAGTATCCATTTGTCTGTTGTGACAATATGCCAATTGCTTGCAAATAATGCTAGTTTTCCTCCCAAAGGTGCTGCCAGCTGAGATTTGCTTGGCATGGAAATGAGGGAGTCATTGGGTTTGCTTCCTGTATTGTTGTGCACTGTCTTCACCACCTCTTGGTGCTGGAGATTGCCATTGTCTGCCTCTATATGATCCTTGTGATTGCCCTCTGCCCCTTGTGCATCTGTATCTACCTCTTTGGGGCTTGTCAGTGGCTGGAAAGGACCAGTTTTTTGAAGGCCAATTCCTGCTAAATCGTGGTGGCTGGACCTGTAAGAAAGCTTTGACAGTCTGCATAGATTTGGCTTTTTCTTCCATTTTGCGTAGAATATCCTCAGCATTAGTACCAAAAAGTACATCCTTTTGTAAAGGAGCATCAAAAAGTTTAGCTTTCACATGATCAGGCAAATTTTGTTCCCTAAGCCAGGCATGTCTGCGAATGACTGATCCTGTAGCAGCCGCTCTACTGGAGGCCTCTAGGGCATCATAACCACATTGTAAGGTGTGTTTACCCACTTGTTCCGCACTATGCATCATATCCTGTAACTCTTTTAAATCTGGTTGTTCAGGTTGAGACATTTTGTTTTTTAATTGTGATAACAGGAACTGTTGATATTTAACCATATGAAACTGGCAGTTTAAGGCCCTCATGGCTAGGGTGGCCGAGGTATATACCTTCTTACCCCACCTTTCTAGAGATCTAGATTCCCTTTCTGCAGGAAGTGGATTCTTGGCAGTGGTGGCCTTAATTCTCTTAGGGCCTTGTGAAATGGTTTCAGGATCAGCATTATGGCCTTTGTAGAGAAATTGGTGAGAACTGGGTACTCTGTAATATCTATCAGGCTTTACTGGTGCAGGAGGCAGAGAATCAGGATTAAGACAAGCCTCCGAATATACATCATCCAGTACCTCCAAAACAGGGGGTATAGCCAGAGGTCTGTGCTGAGGTAACCAAAGGAATTCCCTAAGTCTTTTCTTGGAATCTGAAAAGTCTTGACCTTCCCAATGGAAATGTTCCCTCAAGGTGTGCAAGGTTTCCCCAAAAGAAAAATCCTCAGGGGGGGATACAGAAGGAATGGACTGTTCTGCATCCGAATCCTCAAAAGGAGAGTAAGAGTGTTCCTCTGCATCAGAATGTTCTGATAAAATGGATCCCTGATCTGAAGAGGGGGATTCTTCCTCCACTCTGGGTCTCTTGTCAGGAGGGGGCTGGGAACCTCTGATAAGAGTTATTAGGTCCTCAGCCATTTTAAGCATCTGTTTCTTAGGCATGGGTCCAGGAGATGGGCCTTGAGCAGCAGGCCTAGGGTGAGGCCTGGCAGCTTTGGATTTAGTGAAGGCCTTAATAGAAAAGGAAGATGAAGGCTTAAATACACCATGGGTGGAGGTGGATCTTGTCCACATTAGTAGGTTCGACATAAGCCGGGGCTTCGGTTGTAGTCTGTGAAAGGGCCGATGACCCAGCGGTCTCGGGTACAGAAGACACCGCCAAAGTAGTGTCGTCGGTAGTCAGGGACTGCAAAGGTGTCTCGCTGAGAACCGGACCACGTGTAGCCTGTTTCGGCGTGGTGTCGGTGGAGACCGCGGTCTTTGCGTGTATGTCCTTTTCCTTGCGTTTTTTGGATAAAACGGTAGTCGGAGTGTCCGACGACATTTTATAGTCAAAAGCTTTACCAAAAAAGTGTTGGGCGAACTCCGCCCGACGCTTGATAGTGCGTTTATTAAAGGTAGCGCAAAAGCGACAGCCCGAGACGTCGTGGTCTGGGCCCAAACAAGGTATGCAAAGGGAATGGAAATCCTTATGCGGTATTTGCTTCCCACAAGAAATACAGTTATTAACTTTTTCTGACATCGGTCTGAGGCAAGAAAAGTTTCCCCAACGGGGTACTTAGCTTTAGTGAAGACTTCGGTTCCAAATATTTTCGTAATTCAGGAGCTGGCCGACTGGCACTTGCGAACTGCTTCTGCTTCGGGCACCGCGCGGCAAAAAAGACTGGGGAACATGGCGTCGGCTGTGTCTTATATACTCTGGCCTTCCTGACGTCAGAAGAGTATGCGACGACCACCGACGCTGGACCATGACTTTGGAATTCGGCCGACCGAGGGACCGCCTGACGGCTGAAAACCCATCTGTGATTACTGCAGCTGTATGCACGATGAACATCTGGTTAAAATATTAATGTCAAACATGTAGTGTATAGACCAGTTCAAAATCAGTTTTCCACAGAACAATGTTATCATTCTACGAAACTTGATGAAATTCTTAATATTGTCACTAAGACAGTGGATAGTACATTTAATTGTTATTGCACTAGGAGACTCGGTAGAACTTTAATTAATTGGTCTAAAGATTCTCAGTGTCAGTTGGGAAAGTATTGTGAAATAACCAGATTCTCTCACATCCCAAAGACATGCAGTAGGTGGATTGGACACTCTAAATTGGCCCTAGGTGTGAGTGTGTGTGCTTCTGTGGAAGGTTGGGCGTTGGGCTGGCAACTCAACACCGTAAAACTCCACTGCCAATCATGAGCAGACAGATGATCCGCTGTGGTGACCCCTAACCGGGAAAAGCCAAAAGAAGAAGAAGAAGAAGAAGAGTGTCTACAAAAGAAAGCTCATAAAATGAAATCATTAAAGAGTACTAAAGATTATAACAATGTAACAATAACAGAGTGTTGGAAGCCTGATGAAATCTGTTTTCCAGATTACATTAGTTATGATTGAATGTGGTATACTTTTAAGAGGTGATGGTGGCCTCTACTCTTGGTGTACAAAAGTATAAAATATTCCTTAGCTACAGTAAATATGTTATTCAATTGCATTATAATTGAATTTAATGATTAAAGGACAAACTTTGGATTACAGTGAATTATCAAACTCCAGTACCACTCCTGAATTTTGTACAGAATATCTAGACACGCTTGATAACATTATTGATAAGAGTAACACATTACTGGGTGATTTCAAAAACCTAGATATCAATTGGACATGCTATATTTGGGGAAACCTCTATTCAGAAAAATTTTCAAACATTTTCTCTTGCCATGGTTTGTAACAATTAACTGGGTATACAAGATGGAATCATATGTTGCATTTATTAGCTACTAATGTTCCATATTTTATAAATAATATAATCATTGGTTCCCCTCTTGGAATGCCCAGTCATAATTCCATCACATTTTATATTTACAGTCAGAAACAATCTAAAGCAGTCAATAAGAGTTATAACTATTATAAAAGTAATTATAAGGTTTTGTTAAATACATTGAACAGCATAAAGTGGTGTATTTCTACAGGTAATAAGGGTGATTATTTTGGTTATAAGATTTTAGAAAGAACATTAAAATCTTCCATGGATTCTTTAAATGTTGTCAGCAAAGTTTCTTCTAATTGTTATCCATGGCAGAATAAAACTATTGTTGTTGTTGTGTCTTTCGGCTTTTCCTGATTAGGGGTCGCCACAGCGGAACTCCGGTCTGCTAATGATTGGCAGTAGATTTTTACGTGCTGAGTTGCCAGCTCTGACGCACAACCTTCAACGAAAGTACGCCCATTCACGCATGTCTCCACACAGAAGCCGCTCTAGCTGAGAATCAAACCGGACAGCGTCTTACTGTGAGGCGACAACGCTACCGCAGCACCACCGCCGCGGACTATGAAGGAAAATAAAGCTTTTCGGATTTACAAATGTAGGCCTAATAAATGTAATGATACTATTTTTTTTAATTTTTGAAACACTTTAAAAATCACATTCAGGAAAGAAAGAAGTTAAATATAATCAAACTAGTCAATGATGATGGTAACAAGAAAATATTTTATAACTTTATCAAAAGGAATGTTAAATAAAGAAATATTTTCATTAGGAATAACAACAAGCTAAACTGCAATCAAATCATAGCTGATGAATTCAATCAATATTTCATTAATGAATCAAAGAGTTCAAATAAAATATCTAGAGTTGAATAATCAATTACATCTTCTGTTGAGCCATATCCTATTATTACTATGTCTACTCTGATGAAAGCTTTCTCAAAAATCAAAAGGATTTAAGTATCTTGGCCAAGGTAGTTTCATTACTAATGCAATAAACAAGCAAATGATAAATAAAATGGACTGTTAGTGCAAGTTTTTTTCGGTTAGAGAAATTCTCTTTTTTATTAGGAGTGACTTAAAAGAAAGACAAAATCTTTTAAGCAGCAATTTTGTTTTAATTGTGATCCCTGCTAATTGGTAAGTGGACCTTTTTAATTCTGTTGCGGATTATTCAAATGAAACTGTAAGGCATCAATCTATTGTTCTTATTAAAGGGTACTGAGCAGTGGAGGAACATAGAGTGGAAGGAGGTTCATTACACTTTTTATTTTATATTATGCAGAAAATATTTCTGCTGTGCTGCATTCTGAATTTATTTGCTTGCTTTAGTTTACTGGGAAAGTCTATCTGGGAACTGAAATGGCTATTTTCAGCACAGTCCTGTGGAGAAAAGCTCCAGAACAGGATAGAAATACATTTTTGATGATTCAAAATGCCCTTGTGGTTGTTAGCCTGGTAAACATGTATGAACCTATAAACATTATTTGTAAAGTATTTCAAAACAAATGGTCAACAAACATTATTTACAAAGCATATCAGATTAAGGAAATATATGTTTTTAAGATATTTTGAATAAAATCAGAAATATTATATTGCTACACTTGTATATTAAAACTGTAGGTGTCAGAGTTGACTATCTTATTAGTTGTCAGGTGATATTTTAGGGCAGATTTGAATTGCAGGTTACTTAAAAGCCTGATGTGGTGTGGAAGTTTGTTCCATGCCTTGGAGATGGCAAAACAGAATAGCAAGCCACCCATAATAATTAGATTTATTAGCAACAGGTAAAGTTCTGAAGATCTTGGATTCTATTTGGTAGATTCCTTTGGATGAGATTTGACAGCAAGGATATTTAAAGTGGATAGTGACATATTTTGTGTGTTGTGAATAGTTGGGAGAGGGTAATGTGTTGAGGAAGTTCAAGTCAGCTGATGATATTGAGAGCTGTGCAGTGGTGGGAGCAGTTTGGGATGCTGCTTGTGAGTTTGTTAATTTTGCTGTAGGTGCTTTGTAGTTGGTCTTTGGTGGAAGAGTTGAGATTTGTTAATATTGTTTTTGAAATATAGGACAGTAGGAAGGAAACGGGAGGTGGCAGCTACTTTTTTTTTTTACACTAAGATCACTTTTAGCAGGTGCTTTGCTCTGTTAAGACAGCCTAGTTTGCATCATGTCTTTCTGACTGCAGTATCAGTGTGTAGCTCAAATTTTAACTTATCATCAATGATAACTCCTAGTAATTTTGTGTTGGTAATTGTTTCAATTTTTGCATTGTTTGAAGAGATAATATTAAGGTCAGTGTTGTTTTTACTTATGTTTTTGGAAAGGAATATGATTAGTTTGGTTTTGTTGGGGTTTAAGAGCAACTGAGATTCATTTAGTTTTCTACAGAGGTGAAAGCTTCCTGTGTGAAGGTTTCAAAGGTGGGAAGATTTGGGGCTGAAGAAACAAAAGTTGAGTTGTCAGCATATTGTATTATGGCAGCAAGTTTTGACTCCTTGTGCATATCATTAACAAAGATATTGAAAAGTATTGGCCCACGTATGGTGACTTGGGGTTGGCTACAAGGATTATGGATTTCTGACTGCTTAGGTGGAGTTTGGCTATTAGTACTTATTGATAGCTGCATTGTGGAATAGTTGGGAGGTGGGTATGGATTTGTAAAGTGTATTGAAAGATGATTGTCATACTGCCGGCCTGTTTACCTATGTGGTCTGTAGTGATAGAAAGGAAGGTGGAATCGGAGCTATTACATTTTACAGATAGGGGAAAAGGAAAAGTTCCCTTTACAGCTGCCATCCTGTGAAGTGACAGTACAATACCAAACGATGTAAGTGAACCACACCCTCTGAGTTGTGCCATCAGCATGGCCAACACATGCAGCCATATAGAGGTACTACCTATAAAAGTGATAGCAGTATTACGGTTGGTTTACTGAATGGAGTGAAGCAGTCACACTGACTTTCACACTCGTTTTCCAGAGCTACAGCTTCTTTTGCTATGTGAAGGGAAAGCCAACAGCAGTCCAACAACTGGACATATCTTTCACTGGTTACTCCGGTATGCACAGGAATGTACTGCCAAGGCTGCCAGAATGTCACTATGGTGTTATTATAAAAAGTTATGGCACCATGACCTTACAATTTGTGCTGGTTATGACATTTTATGATGTAGTAATTGTTAATGCTGGTAAACCATTTAATTAATTGTTTTTTTAAATTGTATTTTATGTCTCCTTTGATATAGGCGATTGATAGTAAGTCATAAGGTGCAATATGTTTGATGGGTGCAGCTGGATTAGGGTACAGTATATTTTTACTTAACTGTTAATATATCAGATACAACTTCCAAAAGAATAGCATAGTTAACTTTGGTTGAGAAATGTTAGAAGTTTATGTACTTTCTTGCTCAAAGCATTCCTAAGCAAAACTCGTCCACTAGAAGCGAAAAGCAGTTTACTCCCAAGGGAGGAAGTACACCAAAGCGTAATGCTGCAATTCACAGATCTCAGCTTATCTGGGCTTCATTTGCATATGAACTTATAAATGGGACACAATTTATGCCAACAGTCACACAGCTGAATTTTTAATTCCACTTACCCAAACTTGTCAGTGACTGATTTGAGAAATAGTGAAATAGATAAATGCAAGGCAACAAAGATTTTTCTCATGAAAATTAGAGAAATCAGGCAAGTTCAATTCAGTTAGGCATATTGGTGGGAGAATGACTTTTTTTTTAGGGTAAGTTGCAGTTTCTGCACATTAATGTTAATGACTGAAGTGGGAAAGCGGAAGGTGGCATTTTGTTCCAGCAGTATAAATGGATGAGGACGACATAGCATTGCTAATGTTAACAAAACATGTTAAAGGAGATAACACTATACATTCTGATGGTGTGAAGTTAAGGTTGTAATAAACACATGTTCAAAGTAGAAATGATAGATGCTTGTACTAGTCCACTGCTGTAAAGCTTTATTCAATCATTTAGGATTCCAGATTCTAGTAGTAAACACAAGGGTTGGTTTGCGAGATATAAGGAATTAATCTGATGTGCAGTAATTTAACAAAAAAAAAATGTCTTATATCTGAAAACTAGTACACAGACAGAATATTCCACAAGAAATGTAATATAATTTTCCTTTCAGGAGGAAGTTAATGCCTCCTGTAAATAGCAAGATGGAATATTGTACTAATAAATGCTTACACGCACTAATTTCTTCCAGTTACTAAATGAAAATCATCCCTGTGCAACTCCCAGCTACGTATATTCTGGCAGAAGCAGTACTACTGCTAAACATATGACCTGAATATTTCTTTGCAGGTCCATAAACACAACACAACACAACACAACACAACATAGGCAGAAAAGGGCATATTCAACATTTTGCTTCCTGCCAATGCAATTGATTGCAAAGATGTCAGTAAACAGTCAAGCATGACACTGAATGTAAGCAACTACTACGCCAAATATGCAAACCAAATAACTGTATTTAATAAAACAATTTCTCTGTAAGCCACGGTGGTGCAGCGGAAGCGTTGTCACCTCACAGCAAAGAGGTTCTCCCATTCGATTCTCAGCTGGAGCACCTTCTGTGTGGTCTGCATGTCCTCCCTGCAGTCGAGTAGCATTCAAAAGACATGCGTGAATGGGCATGCCTTCGTTGAAGGTTGGGTTTCGAGCTGGCACCTTGGCACCGTAAATATCTACTGCCAATCATTAGCGGACTGGAGTTCCACTGTGGCAACCCCTAACTGGGAAAAGCTGGAAGAAAAACAAACAATAAAACAATTTCTTTAAAGTTAGGAAGGAATGTCTGATGTACAGTGAAAGTCTGTCTTATATGATACAGCATAGCCAACAGATAGTGAATAATTGATGCATGCATGCAGTGCTGTGTGTTTTTTTAAAATAAAGGTAACAATAACCTGCATGTTGTGGTCCATAGCTGGGAACTAGATGATGCCTCTGCATGTGCAGCCATGCACTATGAACTAGACTGCTGCATGGGGTCCTGTACTACTGCTGCAAGTTGCACACCAGCACTGCTGTTACGTGACACTTCACCACCAGATTGGCTTATGATCATGTTGTGCAGAATGCAACATGCAGCAAACATTCTGCATGCAGTAACAAGATCACACTAAAGGACACCTCCAGACCTATCCAAACAATGGAAACAGGACTTCAGCAAGTCACACATTCGCTTGATCACAATTTGTTTCAGGGATAGGGCATTGTCCTACCTTTCCTCAGCAGTTCCTCTGGTGTTAGGAAATGATTTCATCAGCCATGGTTTGAGTGCATCACCTGGAAAATACTAAAAATGGGGGCATAAGGGAAGATTGGAAAATGTTTTACTTAGTACTAAAACAAAGTAACCTACTGACATAAATATAGTTAAACTTTTTACTTACCAACAAGGTGGCCATTGGGCATTCTACCAGGCAGGAAGAGGTGGTAGAATGAGCTTGTGTGCCAGATGTGAGAATAACGGGCACTTTCATGATGCTGTGCCAGCACATGGGTGATGCACCTCCATGCATCACACACCACCTGCAAGTTGATGGAATGGTAATCCTTCCAATTTCAGTATTGCTTACTTTGTGGTCCTGATGGGGCCTTAATGGCAGCAAGAGTGCATTCTATTGCACCAAGCACCTCGAGGAAATGTGCCATACAGTAGAAGACATGCATAGTTCTGAAACAGTGCTGAGGTGACACTGGCAGATACATATACTGATCTGCATGTACTACTAGCGTTTTAAGGAACTGTTGAATTATATTTGAGGCAGAAGCTTGAGAAATACTCAATGTGTCTCCAGTCTGTGTCTGGAAGGTTTCCCATGGCAAGTATAATCAGGGCCATACATACTTTAGTATTCTCAGATGTAGGAAGGCCACACACACCCCCACCCCACCCCCAGTTCCCATCTTTGGATCATACAAGCTTACTAAAGCCCTGACAATATCCCCATCCACTCTAAATCTATCAAGAATTTTGTCATCAGCAAAGTTAGTGAATTACTCTGACTATATATGCACCATCTTAGCCAGCAATCCCCACTGGGTGCAAGTGAAATTGGCTTGGCCATGACAAGGAGTTCACACCGAGAAATAGATAGGCAGGCAGCAAAAGCATGCATCTTCACCAACTGCAAAGTATTTAGAAAAGGTGCAAGTTTGCCTTTAATAATGCACCTGCTCACAGAAATGCCTCTGAATCACAAGCAGGCATTAAGAGCCCTTATCAGCATAGAAGTTCTGAGGCTGTTCTCATTTGCATATCATTATCTGTTCACTTGTGAAAGTTGACTACAAGTGGGCACTTCTAAGTGTAGCTGGCTTCTATGAATTGGGCTGAAGTTGTGCTTAAGTATGACATGCATAGACTGCCTGTACACTGAAGAGCAATAGCTGTGAATACCACCCTTTGTCTTTTGTTTAGTGCTTAATATAACATTTATGCTGCTCTACCCGATATCCTATGACATTTCCTATTTCAGTTGTAAGGGGAAAAAACATTACCAGATCTGCACACGTCAGATACGGTTAATATCCCATCATCTGCAGAAGTGAAGTATTTTTAATTTAGCATTTCTTGATATAATGAAATGAAGTAACCATGTTATGTTTAATAGGGGTTCTAAGGCTTTAATAAACTAGATGGTGTCATGGCACATTCTCACCTTACTCCACTAGACTGCGGATAGGTGTTAAGGAGAAAGTCTAAAACCTACGTGGTGTGGAAAGCCACACCCCTAGTCATCTACACATACACTGCATTCCAGATCATTTTCTAAAAAAATAAACTTAAAAAGCATAAGATAAACAAATGTAAATATTTTGTGATCAATATCAGCTACTAAAACTGTACAAACGACAATGTTATCAGTAAGGAGTGTTCTTCACAGTGATAATAGTGTATTCATAGTCTTTTCCATAAATACCATAATGAATTATAATGAACAAAACCCACAAATTATAATTTTTGTTACTATTATAAACAAATGTTCATATCTTGAAAACTGTACAGACTACATATATACTGTTAGAACGTTTACATTAACCAGACATAAGCTTTCGCATGATGACATGAAATTCCTCTATAAGTTCATGTTTCATATATTTACAGAAATAAGAAAACAAATACTTTATTGTATAATTAGCAAAACAGACAAATAATACTGGCCATCTCTCAAAGTATGCAACTTAAAGTGCAAATATGAGGCTGTTTTCTTCAACATCATCTAAGGTTTCCCTTAATGTCATGCAACAGTTTGTAAGTCACTTGTTTTTTGAAGTATTAAGTGCATGTGAAAATATTGCTTATTTTCACAATTACTGGCAATAACTAGCAATATTTAAAGTATAGCATGATAAAAAAACAGCTTTTTCAGTGAATTGTCCAGTCTCCCATGTTGATGTTTCACACCATACACCTCAATGACATGCAGGCCTCTCAGTTATGAAAATATGAAAATTTTAAAATACAAATAAATAAGTGGCAAATAAAAGATGAATTTCTCCACTGCAGGACACCTTAGACTAATGAGCTTTGTGTCATTTTGTTTAGAACTCCTTGCCCTGTCTGATACCATACCATCTATTAGCTGGCAAGTCACTTAAAGAAGCCAGACCTCAAAAATGTTCTGGATGCCATAAGGCTGTATGGGTGTGAAATGGAAGTATACAAAAAAGGTATTTTAGGTTTGAGTGAGCTAATAGATAAAGATGCGTTTGTGCTTTGTGTGTGTTTTTATTATATAAAGTGGGGCTTCCAAATAATCCGAAAGCTTAAAGTATGAAATCCCTACTTACCAGGTTGAATGCTTCCTATGCATCAGCTGATTTTCAGTTATCAGTTATTTCTGACTCAGATACTCCACAGCTAATTTGGTTATACAGGATAGAACCATACTGATATATCAGTGATATTATTTGCTTTACAATGTGTAAATGTCAGTTTTAACATAATTTCTAAGATTTTATAATCAATACTAAGAAGGGACATGGGACTAAAACTGGGCACTACCAATATGGCTGAATTGGGGTTCCGTCTGTGATAATATACACTCTATAATTTCAGTATACATAGATTTAACTAAAACTCAAACCATATACTGACATTCTGGAGGCAATTTTATTCCAGGAGTTTTTTCTTTCATCTGTTGGATTGCTTTGAAAATTCTAAAAGGTTCTCGTTTTTCCATAATTACAGATTGTTTACATCAGTTTTGATAATGCTAGTAGATATGTTACTCTGCTCTTTTGTAATGCATTGTTTGCAATTTTATATGGAATTTGATTCAGCTTTTGTTGTATTTTATTGTTCATCCAGGTGGGCGTGCAATAGCACTGTCACACAACTGCCCCTACCTTTATGGTGGTATGTCCTTTTGCCACCCCATTCTACAGTGGTACGTCCCTTTTTAGTCACTTACCTATATGGTATGTCCCTCTTTTGTCACCCCATCTTATGGTGGTACGTCCCTCTTTAGTCAACTACTTATATGGTGGCATGTCCCTCTTTTGTCACCCCATCCCACTCTGTAGCTCCACTGGCTATGATCATTGTACTGGTATAATCATCAGTGTTCATGAAATTGGCAGTGCTCCCCAAAGCATTTCCTCACACTCTTAACATAAGGAAAAAGTAATTAGGCAACATGTCGTCTATCTCCTCCCCAGTGAACCAACTCCAGTAGCTGCCAAGAAATGAACTCAGGTCACCCAGTTCATTATCACAGCATTACCCCTACATACCAACACAACTATGTCCTGGTGAAATGCTTTTATATGTCTTTTAGTTGTCTCCTTCCAGCTGTTAAAGTATACTTCAGGAAGAATATCTTAGATTTAGAAGTCATTTAGGAGTTGATTTTACATCTGTATTTAAATGGCTTTATTAAATCATATGTACATAGTAACTAAAGTACACATAATTTAATGGCAAAGAAAAGAAACCATATTGATTGTTTAAAAATGTTAGTATGTGAAAGTAATAAAACTATCATTCATTCCAACATTACATAAATTGCTCAGTGCCTGCTTTCACTTTAACCTCATTCCTCCTTAAAACTATTCTGAATGAACTATTCCCACAAATTCCACTTATTTCCTGAATCCTGGAAGAACTAAAGCACACATGGATAAACACATGCTCCCCACCCCACCCTCTCCCTTTACTCTTGCCCTCCAACTTCAGCTTCATCACCAAAAGAATGGAACTTTCTAGCTTCCTTCCAGTTCCACCTCTAATTCTAACCCGTAGTCAATATCCATATGTCACTGCAAGGACACTATGTATCCACTAAACTTTACTTTTCTCTCTACAGCCCTAGTCTTACTTTATACTTGAGCTACTTGTGCCTCCTGCTTTTCTTACTTAAACTGTTATCCAATTTCCCATCTCTGTCTCTTCCCCTGCTACTATACTCCCTACTATGTCTAATCTTTGCTCTCTTTGTTGCTATACTCCCTGCTGTGGCTAACTTGTTCACAACTCAACTGTATAAAGCAAAAAATGCGACCCCTTCGCCATTATGTCATGTCTCAACCTACAACTGTAAACGACGTGCTCAGTCGATGTACATATGTTAAATCTTAAGCTTCAATGCTGTGTTACTAGTTGATGTTAAGTTTGGTACTATCTATGTAAATTTGAATGCTTCTGTATGCACCTTATATATTTGCTAAAAATTTAACTGTGGAGCTTTTCTCCCCGGGCCTCCGCTGAAAATGGACATGCATCCAGTCGGATTTTTTCAGTCAACAAATGTAAAATAAATAAATAATATTTCTACATAATTATTTCCTTCCCTTTTCTAAAGATCATACCTCCAGATATTGTGCCTCCTTTACAATACTCAATACTTCAATTACAGTTTTAGAGTTTGATATCCATTTTCCAATAATTGCTACTTTGGCAGCCAGTAGCTCTAAACTTAGCAAGGCCTAATGTTTTCAATTCAGACCCTATATCTCAGCTCAAAATAATCATTTCTGTAGTTACAACCCTTTGCTTTCCCAGAATTTCTGATAAAGTACTCAGATTTGTTTTTAAATCTGCCACCTCATTATACTCTCAAAAAATATACGCCCAATTACTTTATCTCCTTCCTATCACACCTCTAGCATTCACTTTCTATCCAAGCAACAATTCTCCAAAGTCTGCTTGCTGTATGAAATAACTACATACAAATGTTATCCCATTGTTTCTTTGTAAATTTCCTTTACAGTCTCTCTCCCCAATCTTTTATAACTTCCTGTGAGTGATTCTTATACTTATCATGCAATATTTTATATGTCTTACAAGTTTTTACAGCTGCTTCTGTTCCAGACTCAATTCAAAACTCTAGTCTTTAACATTCCCGTCCCTTTTTCTCTGTCTATACTCTTATATCAATCCCTGGTAGAGGAGGCTGTCTTTAAACTGCTGTTTATTTTACAAATTTGTTAGTAAGGGTATTCCTCAGGGCTCTGTATTGGTTACCTTGATTTGTAGCCTTCTAATGTCTGAATGCTCATTCCAAGGAAAGGTTTGGTTTAGTGAATTCAGAGATGATATTAAAATTGGCAGTATAGTCACAAACGCCAAGGATCATCACTTATTTCAAAGTTGTTTGAATAGACTAATAAACTGGGTACTATCTAAAGGTATGAAGTTTAATTACAATAAGTGCATGGTTACGCACTTTGGGGCTAGTAACTGTTTTTACCCATATGCCCTAGACAGTCATATTTTTCAATCTAATTATGCGGCTAAGGACTTAAGCATTCTAGTGCATTCATCTCTGAAGTTTGGTGCACAACTTAAATGTACCACAACAAGTGTTATGGGACTCACAAGGAGCATTTTGCACAGTTTTATAAGCAGGAATAAAGACGACCTTAGTAAGTTATACACTACCAGTATTCATCCAATAATTGAATACCGTGGTTCGTTTTGTGTGATAAGAATTTCACATCTCAAGGCAGAGTATATCCAGAATCAGGGAGATAGCAGAGTTCAGACAGATGCTGTATGTAGAAAACTTAAACATCTTTCACTCTATTGCATAGAGGATAGATTACCAAGACAGGATTTTTTTATAATAATTCAGTTAGAACTGCCAGTTGGGGCATTTTATATATTAAATACAATGGGGAGGCCATGGTGGTACAGTGGTTAACATTGTCACCTCACAGCAAGAGGATCTCCAGTTCGATTCTCGGCTGGGGTGCCTTCTGTGCGGAGTCTGCATGTCCTCCCTGTGGTCGCGTGTGTTTCCTCTGGGTGCTCTGGTTTCCTCCCACGTCCCAAAGACATGCTGCAGGTGGATTGGACACTCTAAATTGGCCCTAGGCATGAGTGTGTGCATGTGTGCCTTCTGTGGAAGGTTGGGCACTGGGCTGGCAACTCGACATCATAAAACTCCACTGCCAGTCATGAGCAGACA
The DNA here is from genome assembly GCF_019279795.1 of Protopterus annectens. Classification (NCBI taxonomy): domain Eukaryota; kingdom Metazoa; phylum Chordata; order Ceratodontiformes; family Protopteridae; genus Protopterus; species Protopterus annectens. The sequence continues at coordinate 1,409,125,589 of NC_056745.1, forward strand.
GGTGGCGACCCCTAACCGGGAAAAGCCAAAAGAAGAAGAAGAATATATTAAATACAATATCTGTACTAAAATAATAAGTTATATTATTTACTCAATTCTTTATTAAATCATTTTTCTATTATACAACAGGGAGGATATGGAATTATTTGTACTTATATCTCTCCATATCATTTACATATCATGAGGAGCTACTGGATTCTTGGTGTAAGAACATTATCTATGCACCTGGGGGATTATCAAGCAAACTCAAATTAAATGGCCTGTATAGACCCTGAATTTGGATAATCATCATCACTGAATCCCTGAATAATATTTTAGCATCTTTTAAGCAGTTAAACCAATGTACAAATGAATTTCCCTCCCTCCATTTTCTTATAGTTAATGCTTATTTTAAGCCATGAAGTACACAAAATGGGAAATATTATAAATGCCCAGTTTTTAAGACTAGGAATTTTATACATGTAATTCTTAAAGCATTTTGATACAGAACTAGTATATGTGGTTGTAAATGATAATCTAGTTGGGTTCTGTACATAACAATGATTTAGGATATTAACTGCTATTAATGAAAGGCTCATCACATAAATTATCTTACAATTCTACTATACCTTAATTCTTATCAGTCCAATAGACTACTACTTTAAATTAAGGAAAATGTAATGCAAGATTCAATAACTGAAAAGTTTAACTTGTAATTTATCTCAGAATGCAATATGATGCTTAAATGCTATTCCATGTTTTTTGGGGTATCACTGAAATGAAACTTACGCATTGTTTACCTTTGTAATATGAATCGTCTCTTTGATCAAGTATAACCAAGCACTCCTCAAAAGTAAAAACATTTTTGTTAAATTTAGAAGTTATTTCCTTAAAACCATGAGTAGTAACTGTAGCAGCATTGATTACTGTATACAATAAATTCTAGATATTTTCATTTTTAACAATTCAAAATGTATTTACAGTTTTTCTCAACTCTTTGAGTCACAGTGCAGTTTAACAAACTAGATTTTATTTTCATTAAACTTCAGATAAATTATTTTAAAGAATATCCACATGAGCTATCAAATACCCAAGAACCATAAGGGCAACATCACATGACTTGCAAACAGCGCAACTTTGATGAATATTTCTTATTTTAAGCTACTTTATATTCTTATTTTGTTAAGTTAGTGAAAAGTTTGTTTGCCACTGCAAACAGTGGAGAAAGAGGACATTCTTGTTTTTGTACTTGTGTATATATATATATATATATATATATATATATATATATATATATATATACTAAACGTATGTAAATTTTATAGTTTTTATAATTATAAAGCACATCTAATAGACAAATATCAGGAAACCTATATACCTCTAATAGGAATTGTTGACTTACAAAATAAAATGTTTTCTCTATGCCTAAAATTACAATACCTGTGTGTGCTTTATTATAACTATCAAAAACAATTAACGTCGGGGGCGGAGCCTAAATGGCAAAAAGATAAGCATTGTTGTTTAGAGCTCCACAAAACAGTACTAGAAAACGGAAAATTATGTTCATTAACCAAAAATAGAAAAAAAAAATATTAAGGAACTTAAGAACTACAACTCTACCAAATTCCAAGAAATATTATTGAGTTTTTCCTGTCAAAATATTCTGGAGATCAACACAGCTGTTTGGTAATGGTCAGTTTAAAGAATTCTCACTCAGAAACCACTCAGAAGAAGGATTACAACTGATGTCCTTCCACATTACATGAACTATCGTCGAAAATGGATAGATTCACTGATAATTTGGAAAGTCTCAAGGAAAACTGCCAAAAGCAAACAGATGTACTAAAAGAAATACTGCAGCAACAACAAAGTAAATTACTTGATATGGAGACATCACTAAATGACATAGATGGAAGACTCAAAGAAGAGGAAAATCAGACAGAATTGTTACTTCACCAAAATAACTGGCTGCTTAATAAAGTGGATGATTTAGAGAATAGAGAGAGGAGAACTAATACAAGACTATTTGGCCTTCCAGAAAAAAACTGAGGGAGAAGACAGTCACCTTTTTGAATTCCTGGCATCTTGAAGTGCTTAATTTAAAAGAGGGATTATCAAATGAAATAGAAAGAGCTCACAGAGCCAAAGGAAAATCTATACCCTCTTCACCTAATGCACCACCAAGATCAATTGTGGTAAAGTTCCTGTCCTTCTTGGATAAAGAGCTAATTTTAAAAACAACCTGGAGAAAATGTCCCATAACATATAAACAGAGTCAGATCAGATTTGACAATGATTATTCTGCAAAAGTGTTAGAAACAAGGAAAACTCGTGGCCATTAGTGAAACTTCTCAAACAAAATATCCTGCTAGAATCAGAATTTTCTATTCAAATGACTTGAGAACCTTTAACAACATTGAAGAAGCTTCTACCTTCATAAAGAATAATAATATCATCACAATTCCTGAAGAAATGGACTGGACTGTTTTCACCAACTTGAAAAGATCTTCAGAAAAAATGCTTGGTCTGATGTAAGGAAAAAGAAACACAGAACTGATTCTAAAACTACACAGTCTTCCAAATCTCTCAAATAATCAACAAAGCTATAGACTTCTGGACTTTACCTCAAAATGTATGTATTTTCTCTATTACATTGCCTATTATTTTTTGAGACATTTAGACTTTTTCTTACACTTATACTGTGGATTGATGAGAGATCTCTTTTGATGTTTGCTCTAGCTACATAGTGAAAACCCTGTTTTAACATGCTGGAAACTAAGTGCAAGAAATCTGTGTGAATACATACAATCAACAGTTTATCTTCTGCCATATAACATTTGGCAGAGAAGAAATCTTATTTAAATCATGGCCGACTTATATGGTAGGTATCATCTTTGCTAATGACGGAAATTACCTTCTGTCATTACTAATGGAAATATAGGTAACACTATACTGCTAAGAACTTTTCTCCAGATGGAATGCGTATTTCATTAACATATACCAATCTATTTATTTAAGTATGCAAAACCTCTCTCTTTCAAAAATTAAGTGTTAACTTGTTTGTCTTTAGTTAATTTTGGAAAAAAATAATATCTATACAAGTGTTTTATGCTATAAACTTACAGAAGGCTGAATAAGAATAAATATACCTTTCAGTTACGTGTTACTTGTAAGTAATTAATTTAAGTCATAATACGTAATAAATTATCAGAAAAGAAGCCTTATTTTCTACATCATATTTAGACTTTGAAATAATTCATAATAAAAATGATGGCACAATTTCAAAACTAATATGTCAACTATATATATATTCACTTGGGGATGACTAATTACACAACCAATTATGAACTGTAATGAGAGAACTATTTCCGTTAGAAAGAAAATTCATATACAAGTTCTAATACATTAATGAAATGTCAGTTGAAAATGATGCCCTACTTATTCTATATATAGAATATGAAATGCTACTGCTGATATTTCAGAATACCACATGCTTACTTACAAAATGGCAAGTGAAAGGAAACAGAAAACGTGCACAAAATATATATAAGTACAGTACAGTTGTGAGTGACCTGGTGCTGCAGTGCTTAATGTTGCCTCATCACTTGGATTCATAGTTCTGTTCTTGGCTGGGATGTTTATATGCAGAGTCAGCACATTTTTCCACTGTCTGCCTGCCTTTCCCCTTGTGCACCAGTTTTCAATCCCCCACCGCACCTCAAAAATGTGCAAAGGTGGACTGGTATTCTTCCAAACTGCTCAGAGATATGCATGTTATTTTAGAAAGATTGTGAGTACATGCATCATGTGATATACTGAAGCCCCCATACAGAGTCAGCTTTTATACCATGTACCAATTAAGGGCAGGGATAGGTTCTGGCTACTTCATAACTCTGCATGTATTCATTGGGTGACTGGAAAAAGGAATGAAAGTTACAAAAATCACACAAGGCAGGAAGGAATCTCTGAAGAATTTTATTTTGGATACAGGAGAAAAGTACAGTTGTGTAAAATTTTACCATGATGGTAGATGTCCTTCTCCTCACTATTGTGGTATTCTTTACATTAGCAATCCCCTGCCAAGGGCAGCCCGACATCCGGCCAGTATACCAAAGCCTTTAGGCTGCTTTAAGGTACACTGTACATCACATGTATGTTCCTTGCATAGCATAGGGCATAAAAGGTGACATCTGGGCATACCATCCTCAGAACTGAGAGCCCCAGTAGGAATGTCAGTCCAGGGAACAGAAAGGTAATCAGGACAACGAGAAGAGAAATGGACCAGGGGCGGACGGATGTCGTGAATACTGCAACATTGAAGAGAAGGATATCTATTGCTACGGTAACATTTTACACAACTGTTCTATGTCCTTCCATTTCACTGTTGCAGTATTCTTTACATTAGGGAGAGTGCCAAAGCTCACGAAGAAGACAGGGAGGAGGAAGAACCAGCATAGCCCTCTAGGAAGCCATGAAAGATGGTTCTAGCAAAACCAGCTCTAGCTCTGGAGATTCTATCCAACTTGTAGTGCTTGGTAAATGTATGCACAGAAGTCCAGGTAGCGACCTCAAGAATAGAGTTAGTATCCAAATCCTTGAAACAGCACCAGTAGAAGCCACAGCCCTAGTAGAATGAGCCTTAACAGAACAAGGAAGGCTCTTACCATGAAAGGAATAACAAAAAGAAATAACTTTTGAGATCCAAGAAGAAACAGTTTGCTTGGATACAGTTATTCCTAAGGACCTAGGATGAAAAGAAACAGAGCTGATCAGATTTCCTAATAGACTTGGTCTTATCCAAATAAAATCTGAGTTGTCTATGCACATCCAGCATGTGCAACACCTTCTCAATGGCAGATTGTGGAGAAGGGAAAAAGTGGGCAAATGAATAGAATGATTAAGGGAGAACTCATTCAGCACCTTGGGCATAAAAGAAGGATTAGTATGCAAGGACACCCTGCCTTTATAAAAAACCAAAAAAGGAGAACAACTCATAAGAGCTTGAAGCTCACTCATCTCTCCGGCAGAAGTAAGGGCTAACAAAAGTACAGTACTCCAAGAGCAATGTTGCAAGTAAGCTGTTGACTCAAAAGAGTCAGAGTCAATTTTTGCAAAACAAAATTAAAATCCCAGGGAGGAGAAACAGGCTTCCTTGGAGGCCTAATAAGAAGGATGCCTTTTAGGAATTGTTTGGCCTCAAAATTAGGAGGTAAAGGCAGACAAGCACAAACAGCGGATAAATGGGCCTTAAAAGAATAAGCCAACCCAGCATTGAGCAAGTCACACAGAAAAGAGAAAACCAAAGGAGTAGCCACAGAAAGGGTACCCAGGTTATGAGAAAGAAATCAAACAGAAAACCTCTTCCATTTGGATAGACAAGACTTCCTATTATCCGGTTTCCTGGCCTCCTGCAGGACCCCAGCACATCCTTAGAAAAAGGTGTCTATGTTGAATCAAAATCCTATTGCCAACAGTGTCAATTAAAGCATGGACAGGCGGGGATGGATGAGAGATCCCTTGTCTTGTGTGATTAGATCCATTCTGTAAAGTAACTTGTGATGACTGCCCCTGGCTAGATGCAGGAGGAGGAACCAGTGCTCTCACAGCCAAAAGGTAGTCACCAACAAGATTTTGGGAGCATCCTGTTGAATTTTGAACAGGACTTTTGGAATGAGGGGAAGGATAAGGAATCGCATAGAGAAACATCCCCTTCCAAGAAAAGGTTAGGGCATCCATCTTCCAAACCAGAGGACCTGGGACGCTGGCACAAAATAGAGGAAGTGGTCTGTTCAGCGGTGAGGCAAATAGATCAAATAGATTTATTTGAGGAGTACACCCCCCCAACTGGTGGACAATGTCCAGAAACACATACTTGTGAAGCATTCATTTGCGTCTGCCACAATATTTCTGACCTTAGAAAATGTAAACTGCCTGAAGAATCACTTGATACTGCACAGAAAAATCTGATACCAGGAGACCCAACTGCCAAAGATGATAAGATCTTGTCCCTCCCTGTTTGTTTACATACCACATCACTGTGGTATTGCCTGTAAAATGGTCCCAGGGAGAAAACAGAATGAAAAACCTGAAGTGCCAGTAGAAGAGCTCTCTTGTCTTTGACATTCATGTGCTCTTTCTGTTGAAGAGGCAACCACACCCCCTGCACCTTTAGGGAGCTAAAAACTGCTCCCCGTCCCATGTCTGAAGAATTTGTGAACAGCTCCTGACAGGGAACAGGGGCATGAAAAGGGATCCCTGGATTTAGAGACAACTGCTGGATCCACCAGTAAAGTTCCTTCTTGAGAAAAGGTAGAAGATGGACAGCAAATTCTAGGGGATGTGCATGTTTAAGCCAAACTGACTTCAGAAACCACTGAAACTTTCTCATGTGGACTTTGGCCATAGGGAGCATAGGGATGCTATGAATCCCAGACCTGTCAGAAATTAGAAGTCAGAGGAAGAACAGTTTGAATGAAGGAAATGAGTGTCAAGGCCTCGGGAGGAGGCAGGGATGTCAACTTAGGCACCAGCTGAATCCTGCACCCCAGAAAAACAAGTTGCTGAGAAGGAGTCAAAGAAAACTTTTTGAAGTTTATTGTGAACCACAGGCTTTGCAGAAGGGAAATGGCAAAATGAAGATTTTGCAACAGGATCTCTGGAGAGGAAGCCTGAAACAGGAGGTTGTCCAAGTAAGGAAATACTTGGATCCCCTGAATCCTGCAAAAAAGGCAATCAAAGGAGCAAGGCATTTGGTGAATACCCTTGTGGCAATATAAAGGCCAAAGTGCAATGCAGAGAACTGAAACTGCCAGGAAGCAACAGAGACATGTAAAACCTTTCTGAAAAAGGAACGAATCAGAATATGGAGATAAGCATCCTTGAGATCCAGTGACACCACATAAGCCTAAGGAAGCAAAAAGGGAACAAAGACTGAAGGGACAACATCTTAAAGGACGGCACCTTCAAGAAAAGTGTTTCAATGAGACAGGCTAGAATTGGTTTCCATGTACCCTTTTTTCTGGGTACTAGAAGCATCCTGGAGTAAAACCCCCTCCCGGTTTAGGACACAGGTGCCTCTTGAATAGCACCCCGAGACAAAAGGTCCTAAAGCACCTCCGGAAAGAAGGAAAGCTGTTCCTGAGGGGGCTGAGGAATGCCCATAAAAAGGGGGAAGGGATTTCCTAACTCTGAAATACTCCTGACAAATAATTGGCAGGACCCAGGAATCTTGTGTAATCTGTAGCCAAACAGGAAGCGAGAGAAAAAGGTGAAGAAAAAGAGGAACGTGGCTGAGAAGAATACGATAATCAGACAGCACTTGGTTTATCTGGAAAAGAAGTCTTCTGAGGCAGGGAAGTCTGAGTATCCTTAGCAGGAGAAGCCCACTTGCCACCTTTTTTACCCTTAGGATGAGGGCAAGATTGCCTGCGAACAAAGGCGGGCTTATTGGGGTAGTTTCTCTGAAATTTAGGCAAAGGAGAAACAAACATGTTTAAGTTCCTGTAAAGGCTTGCTGTTATCCTAAAGGGACTTAAAGGAACAACAGCTTCCCCAAACAAGTGTTTATTATCAAGAGGGGGATCCATCAACTTAGTCTTAATATCATCAGGCAAATGTTGAAGCCAAAGCCAAGAATACCTCATCACTGGCCCAAAGGCAGCAGCCCTAGAGGAAGCATCTGCTGCATCATAACTACACTTGATGGAGTGATGAGCCACTTGGAAGGAAGTCCCTAACAAAGAAAGAGCAGAAGTTTTACCCTCAAAGATCAGAAATAATCTGACAAGCCTGGGATAGCAGAGCCAACAAGTACCTGGACATATGGGTCAGATAATTAATAGCCCTAAAAGCCAGGGTAGCACAGGGTCACTGTTAGACAGAGGCACAGTATACTAACCTCGAAAAAGGGCATAGCAAAATTAATTTAAAATGGGTGGCGAAAGCCAAACACACTCTGGCTAGGCTTATAAATGCCCTAGGGCAGATAGCCTAGTATGAACCTATGAACCTATAAACCTTCTTGTCTAGCCTTTCCATGGTCCTGCTATCTTTATCACAGGGCAGTAACTTGGGAGAAGGAAGCAACTTAGAGGGCTTGTTAGAGGCGACAGAGCAGCAGGACAAATGTATAAATATTTACAGCCCTGAAGCACCCTACAGAATCTATCAGGTTTCTTGGGAGCATGGGGCCGAGAGTCTGAAGCTTTAGAAGCATTGAAAAATGCATCCAACAAGGCAGCCAAAACAGGAGCAACAGCAGAAGGTTTAGAAGAGTACATCTGCAGAAACTCGCAGAAGGTTGAGAAGAGTACATCTGCAGAAACTCGCAGAAGGTTGAGAAGAGTACATCTGCAGAAACGAAGGTTTAGAAGAGTACATCTGCAGAAACTCGCAGAAGGTTGAGAAGAGTACATCTGCAGAAACGAAGGTTGAGAAGAGTACATCTGCAGAAACCTCAGAAGGTTGAGAAGAGTACATCTGCAGAAACTCGCAGAAGGTTGAGAAGAGTACATCTGCAGAAACTCGCAGAAGGTTGAGAAGAGTACATCTGCAGAAACTCGCAGAAGGTTGAGAAGAGTACATCTGCAGAAACTCGTAGTATCTTTTATGTACCTCAGAGACCTGAGCACAATCCCATTTAAAGAACTCCATCATCCTGGAGATTGTGTCCCCAAAAGAAAACTCTTCAAATGGAACATCAGGACTGGCAGATTCCTCTTCCTCTGATCCACAGTCCAAAGGAGAAGAAATCTGAGAAGAGTAAGCAAGGGATTCCTCATCTAAATCCAATGCCTTGTCCGAGGAATCTGGTTCCCTGGGTCTTTTAAGGCACCTAAGCAAAAAGTACACCAGACGTCTGGCCAGTATACCAAATCCTTATGATATACAGTATAATTTAAAGCAAACTAAAGGCTTTGGTACACTGGCCAGACATGAGGAGGTTTCACTGCCATCAATGCACTAAATAAACCCTGAGTGAAGGCCTGACATTCACTCTGTGGATCCTTAGGAGCAGGAGAAATATGTTTAGTCTTTTGCTTTTTCTTCACTGGGACGTCTGCCTCATAAAATTTAGAAGGCACTGACCCAGGATGGCATTCAGTGATGACAGTTAGGACTTCTTCTCCAACTAATATCTGAGGAACACCCTTAGGCCTCTCAGAAATAATCAGCCATGGTTTCCCCTGAGCATATGAAACAGACTTCTGCAAAGCCTCCTCAGACATGCTTAAAGTCGAATCCCTGCCAGCCTCCAATGACAAAGCTGGGTCAACCTCTGGGCATTCACTCACCTTGGGAAAGATGTCCAGCAGAGGCTGAACAGTAGAAGATTCTGGCCGAGGCTTCTTGGCCTTCTTCACTGATGGCTGTCCCTCAGATCGGGAAGTACCCTCCATTGTGTCTTTCACAAGAAGACAAAGACGCTGATTTTTCAAGATAAAGCACCAAAGAAGATAGTCCTATTATGAAGGGTTTTAGGTGCAAAGGCCTGACAAATGGAACAAGATGTATGGTCATGAGAGGCACCTAAGCAAAAAGTACACCTGACGTCTGGCCAGTATACCAAATCCTTATGATATACAGTATAATTTAAAGCAAACTAAAGGCTTTGGTACACTGGCCAGACATCAGGCCACCATTGGCAAGAGATCCCTAATGTAAAGTAAACTGCAACAGGGAAATTGAAGGACATCATACTGTTTAAAAAATGGACAGACTAAATTACTGTTTAAGGTAGAACATTTATTACTTATTTCTCGAATAGTTTAGCAATATGGCCCTCTCCATCTTTAATCAAAATTCATATGATCGGTTTATGCACCATTAATTAATATGCACAGTGTCAACATGTGTTTATGTGTCTATGTCCAAACACAATCAATCTACCCTACCTAGTCAAAGAGCATAGTGATCAAATATTTTATTGGAATCCATTTGGTCAGCTGCTATGTGCAATAAAACAGGAGTACTAAAATAGGAGAGACTGCAGTATACTCAGGTACGGGACTTTTACCTGGTATTGTGTAGTCTTGAAGTGGGTGAGTGAGTGAGAGTGTGTGTGTGGGGGGGGATAGGAGTTGTAGCTGCACGCATTTTATCATGTGGTGAAATAATGACATTTTCTGTCACTGGTACAGTTTGTAAAATTATGTAACGCTCAAAGTTCATTATATTGACTGTTACATAATTCAAGTGTTTTTGCCTTTTTTTCCAAGTTTATGTGACCCTGGAGTTAATATATTTAATTTCTGTGGGGGAGGGGGTGGAGCCCACCACATAGAAAGCTGTTTTTTTTTTATTATACTTTTCTTAATTGCAAATTTAACCAGTGTTTAAATTTGCAATTACTTTTCGTGATGATTTTAATGGCGATTAATGTTAATCACCTCTGAGTTTGCAAGATATTTTAGGTTTCAATCAAATTCATAGGTGATTATTCTGTATAAACGCGCACACACATTTACTTATATATATAGTAGTTATAGGGGGCACGGTCCCCGATGTCATGAGTGCTGGTTGGTTAAAAAAGGGTAGTGTTTATTTTAATGCATTTAGTAAGATTGTCTAATTATTGTGTGAATGATAAGACGGGATTCTGTGAACAATTTATTTTGTTTATTAGAATTTTTTATTGGAATCTTTAGCTGAGCCATGACAAGCCCCTTTTCAAAACAATGCAAAGCATCAGATGCTAATTATCCCATAGAATGTACAAAAATTACTATAAAAAAACAGATCAGAGAAATCATTATATTCTGCATTATGTTTCAGTTTTACTAAGTAATAATGAGACTGTTAAGCACTTCCATCAGGTTAATAGGCAGGTGTGATAGAACGCATAGGGCATTACTATTAGATAGATTGTTTGGCAAGAATTTCTAGATGTGGCTAAGCTACTGGGCCTTCTGATGAAGGCCCTGAAGCTCAGACTATGCAAGAAGACAAAAAGGACACCACAGAATGAGGAGAGATCTACAGAGCTGTAGTAATATTTAGCCAGGAGAAGGGTGACAGGAATATCATTTGGAATTCAAAAGGTCATTGCTAAGGTTTGCGTTGAAGTATTTTTGATTCATAATTTGTTTCAGGTGTTGTGGGCAAGTATTCTGACACTTGGATACATACAAGGAATACATTGCTTTACCATATTTATTGTTTGTTCTACAGTCTTGGGCAAGATATATTTCCCTAGAGCTGAGAGCTCTAGATGGGGAGTAGCATAGCATTACTATCTTCAGTTTTGGTGAATTAGTTGGGTGAAGTATCCTTTGGGTCAGTCTAAAAGGACCACATTTTTGATAGTCAGGGAATTCCAACCAGTTTAGTTCGTTGACTGCTAGACAATGATGCATTTTACTTGAAGGCGGGTTGCAAATTTTGCTATTTTATTACAGCACTGTTCCAATTTTGTTCAAAGGGAGAAGATGACATTTATGAGTACAGGTGAGGCACAGAAGAGAGTTATTAAGAGATACAAGAGGGCAGTAGTTTTTTAGATTACATGGGCCTTTGAGATAGTATTTTGGAGGCGTAGGTCAAATTTAAGATAGTCTACTACAGTGACCCCAAGTAACTTAGTATGTGTGACAACCTCAAGTTTAGTGTTTTATGTGGATATAGCAAAGATATTTTGTGAACGGAGTATTGTTTTAGGATGAAAAGTAGACTGTTTTGTTTCAGCAAAAGATGAAATTGGTTCAGAAGATCTGATGGCAGAGTACAATCACTGTGTAGTAATCTGTAGTGCTAGCCCACATGGGATGAGCAGATTAAACTGAAGTTGTCTGTATATTGAACCAGGGAGCATAGCCTTACTGTAAAATGGCACCACTTTACAAAAATAAAGGAGAGAGGACCTATGACTGAGCCTTGATGGACACCAATGGGTGGGTAGGTAGGCTGAGTACTGTGTCTGCCATTGGACAAACTATGTTCTGTCCAGGTGACAGCTTTTAAAACCATGTTAGGATCACATAGAGCTCTTGGGTATTAGCATAAATAACTACCATCTTTTTTGCTTAATCTGTCTGACCTGGTAAGACTGTAGCCCAGTGGGGCAGATTCATTTTAATGGAGGAATTTAAACAGGTTTGATTTGTTTTGATGACAAAGGAATGTGATGATTGAATGGTCGGTGGTTTGGCTGTCTCTCTCCACAGATATGTAGCAGTAAAGTAGTGATAAGAGTCTGAGAGTAGCAAATGTGATCGAGTTTTGGGTGTAATTACATATTCTTTTATGATGCAAGTATTGAGGAGGGGAAAATGAAAAGCAAGTTTGAAGTCTTTGCATTTATTGTTTTATAATTAATTGTAGGTGTAATTTTTTGAAATCAGTTATTTTGCAATTATACAGTGACTAGGATATATAGTGCAGAGCATGTTTCAGCTTGGCAGGCATGACTAAGTTTGTGGTAGAAAGCAGTAAGATCTGACAGTAGGATTAGTAGCAAAATAAGGGTTAGAGAGAGGAGCATGGTTTTGGGATTGAGGGATATAGCTGAGTGGTGGAGGATACTGAGAGATGTAGTTTATGAGCTAATTAAGCCCATATGATAAACTGTAGTGAGTTTTGACATTGACTGAGTTTTTTTGCTGACTGGGTGATGGATTGTGATGGATGTTAGTGAAAGTGGCTATGAGTGTATAAATGTCATGATATAGGGTGTATTGGAATGGGATAAGGGGTTAGGGTGAGAAGTGATGTGAACCTGGGCATAGTGCAGCTCAGTGCAGCGAGGCTAGCTACCAAAACAGTAAAACAGAAAATAACCAAAAAAAAATAACCAAATAAAAAAAAAGAATCTGCAGGCCTATGTGAATCAGGGCTAGCCACCAAAACAGAAAATAAACAACATGCAGGCCTTTTGTTTGGCTGTACAACATCAAGACAGTGCTCCAACTGGAGCTCAGTTATAGATACCCCCAAACAGTAAGTAGTTGAGCCTAAGTCACAACTGTACAATCATTTTTCTAGGCCGGCAGCTTAGGTTGTCAATATAGGTCAGTTTTCACTGAAAGGAACAATAGCAGTAAACTTTAAAATGCTGATTTTATCAGAGGAGGAAAATCTGCTCTTGGGAGAGAAAAACATGCTTATCAAGATATAATGGCTTTGACAGGAAGTGGTATCCAAAGGTGTCCGTTTATTCAAAAACAAATATTCCTTTTAATGCACTTTAGACTCCAAAAAATGAATAAAAAATAATTATTAATTCCCACCACTGGAGTCAGAAAAAAAGACTGACTTTATTTAAAACGGACTAGTGCCTCAGTGAAATCCCTTCAATGGTTAAACAAGACAAATGAGAAAAATAAATACACCCACTAATTAAAAAGTACCAAATCATGACTATAACAGGATGAGTTTACAAAAACGAAATACTTATAATGTACCTCATTATTTACCCCCAAGGACTAATCCTGAAAATATACTCGACTTCTGGTTACAATAAAAAAAAGTTTTATCCAACAGCAAATTGATTGCAGGAAAAACTTATAGTAACATAGTTTAAAAAATAAAAAACCCATCAGAACCAGATCTTAAAAAAAAATCCTAAGCCATTGAGTTTGTTTCAGAAATATTTATGATGTCTCTAATATGTCACAAAATTGTTTTCCTATTTGTACATTTGGCCAATAGAAGATTTACTGCAGGAATACATAATAGAGTAAATTGCTACTACCTGATAGCAATTATAAAAAATCAATTATCACATATCTATAACCGTTAAAATACTGTATATGACAACAATCTCAATAATGGCAAATGGAGCATCCCTTACATTGAGAGGTCTCAGAGTCCAAAAATAATCCAGAATGGACCAAATTGTATATTAGGGAAGCAGAATTTCATTATGAAGTCTTAAAACTATTGGTGTCAAAGACAAAATGTCATTACTTAAAAGAATATACTAAAGCTGTCTCATAATATGAGAGGTTCCTCTCAACAAAGGGAGCATGCCTGATAACAAAATACACATTTTCCTTGCCATAACCCTCATAGATTACATTCTGCTTTCCAAATCTCTCCTTCACCTGACTTCAACAAAAGGAGTAGGTCTGCTGCAAAGAAGAACAGACACCCAGAATTACATTGCCATCTCAGAGACATTGCCAAATGTCTAAGGCAGCACCCTCAAAGTCCTCATCCTCAAAACATATTCTACCAGAACTAAGGATTTCACCATAGGGAAAATATTATAAAAGACGTGGGGGGATGTGAACTCGAGGCCAAAAGAAAGGTATTCCTTGTTGTAGGTTTCTTAAACATCTTAGATAAGATTTTTTTTAATTTTTTTATTTTTAACAAATTAATAGAGCCGAATACTGATGGGCTTTTTAACCTTGCTTTATGTATACAAGTATGTAGAGGATAACCCAGTAAATCAGTATGGCCTGAGACAGTACCACTGGCAAAAATATCCAAGACGTAACTTTCTTAAAAATTCCTCTGGGACAGATAAGCCATAACAGGAATAAATGTAAATGTCAAACCTTTAGCAAAACCAAATCCCCAGATTTAGAAATAGCAATCTTTCCCAATAATGTTCTTACTATGTGGTGGTTTTCCTCCTAAGGTTGCAAACGTTATGCAACAGATGAAAGTCATCCTGTCCCAAGGTGGAAATAGTACTTAACAGTTTTCATCACGCTATAAACCAAAGCTGATTTGCTGTTGGATTCTAGTTGAACTAAAAGCAATTTTATCCAAGTATATTTTATTGTACAATACATTGCAGCCCTTAGGGCTAAATAACGCACTGCAATATAAGTATTTAGTTTTATGAAGTCATCGTGTTCTACTAATGACTGGTACTTTTTTAATTAGCGGGTATATGTATTTGTCTCCTTTAGTCTATTTATTGTCTACGTAGCACAATATTTACAGATTGTAACTCTCCCCCAGCATAATACTAATTTTATGCAGGATGAGAGGCAAAATGATGACTTTTGAAGCAAGCCTATTACAGAAAAACTTTTTGAGGTAAAGAAACTACCAAAAAAATATATATATATATATATATATATATATATTCAAATAATTTTGAGATTATTTTAAAAGTGGAAGGGCTAAAGTTATCCAGTGTTTATATAAACAAAGGATTATATAACATCTTCCATTAATGCAATTCATATCTCTGAGCTTCGACAGTATTCGATATGTTACTGAAATTTGTATTGGGTATCGGTGTCCTAACACTATAAATCTGACCAAAACATAAGAAGATAATATTTTCATTCCACTAGTTCTTTCTTAAGCCATATAAAAAAAAGGGCTCCTGGTCCTGCTACTTAACTTGGGTAGCCAAATTACTAACATTATAACAGCATATACTAATTTTAAGGATAAGCAGGAAGACTTCTATGTATTCATACTTATGTCAAACATGGCTCTGAACTTTTGAAAAGCTTT
This sequence comes from Protopterus annectens, assembly GCF_019279795.1. NCBI lineage: Eukaryota > Metazoa > Chordata > Ceratodontiformes > Protopteridae > Protopterus > Protopterus annectens. Next base: position 1,409,140,985 of record NC_056745.1, read on the forward strand.
AATTATATCCTTGAAGCTCTTATGTGATCAGCCAACTATAAAATATAATCAGTAAGCCAAGAGGAGGATAAAAAATTTGCTCTCTACCAATGGGAGATCCAATTAGATGAGTACTGATGAATACAGATATTCAACATTTTAATGGCTGGTTCAAAGAAGATATGAGGAAGTAGACAGTATCTATGAATATAGTTTCTAGCTCAGTAAAGGGGGTTGCAGTACAAAATTTTATAATACGGAATGAAAAGGGCTCTAATTCCAAAGGAATCAACAATATCATAAAGACACTCATGAATCAACAATGCAGCCACATGGGTCTTCTGCTATCCACAGCAACAGTGGTGTACACTAAAAATATTGAAATCCTTACTACTACCTTGGTGCCATTTTATGAAACATTTTTGAGTATACTGTATTAATCTGGGTGTTACTTTTTTCCAAACTGCTGGCTAAAACACAAGGCAGCATATGAAGCAAAGAAATTGGTCCAATGTTTACAGATTTTCCAAGATCTTTTACTTTCTTTATGGAATTCTAAATTTCTTTATGGAATGATAAAACAGTCACTCAGTGCAAGGAATAAGCTGCATCCTGATATAAACCACCTTCGTATTCAGTGGTAAAAGTTGGTCCTCTAATTTGTTATTGAATATCTTATAGAAAGTAAAAGATAATCTGTCAGGTCCAGACTCTTTCCCTGAAGACAAAGAGTTAACTGCCTGAAGAATCTGCCATTTGGTCAGAGGGCTGCTGGGCATATCCATATCTAATTCTATAAATGTGGGACCTGTTTAATAAAAGATCATCTTTTCATTTCTGTATCCCCTAAGATCATTAACTTCCTATAAAAATTCTGCGTGGTAAAATGAATAGCCTGAGGAGGATACTGAAAAACCTGCTTCCTCATCCCAGATGAATTTAATAAGTTGCTCTGTCATTCTTTCCTTAAGCACGTGGGCTAGAAATTTAGTAGATGGGAAGAATCATTCCCAGGAAAATGTTAAAATTCTCTCACACCATGAATGAATCTTAGCATGCAGTGATGGTTTGCATTCTCTTTTAAAATTTCTAGCTTCCAACTACCTATTCTCTTAAACTGATCTTCAAGTGTCAAAACTGAGATTCCATATATGACATGTTCATGTCCACAGTGCATTTATGTCATGATTGTTTTTCAAAATAATGGAGTCAGGAGGCTACCAACCACCTCCAAGGGGGACAAAACCATACTAATCACGTCAAGTCAAAATGTAATAAAAAATAATCAGAATGTAAAGCTGATTTTCTCTCTTCCCCGACAATCTGATGAATAAAAAAAGTGCACATTCAAAAAATTATTTAACCTCTTTGCAATGCTTGTCCAGATTTTTAAAGTACCGTGGCTCCAAGAGAAAAAACAATCACTCTGGATTTCCAACACTTATCCTGAAATGTGAAATTTTTGGCTTCCCGGATGAAATTTTGCCCAATTTGAGAGAATGGACAATGTTAAAGTCTCCTCCCATTATAACTGGAAAATGTCTTCTCACTAATATTGCCAACCTTTCACATAAATTGCTGAACACAGAAAATGCCTTATTTGGCCTGTATAAACAAATGTGAAAGTAATGTTCCCTATGCTGCCATCAAATCACTAATACACAATCTGTCTTTGGTATCCAATGCTTCTTGAACTTCCTGTCACCCCATTTCATTTTCGAATGTTGTGGTGACCTCTGTTTTCTCTGTAAACATACCCAGATAGTGCCCCACTCCCTCTAGTTTTTCACTATTCTAAAACAGATTTCTTAAATTTGGTCTCTTGCAAAAAATGGAAAGAAAAAAAATCTGGGCATTATGCTGAGTGAGCTGATCCAAGATGGTTATCCTCTTGAGGAAGGCATATAAACTTTTCATGTTCCAAGATGAGGTTCTTAAAGTTTGAGTTGCCATACCACCACTCCACCTATATCCCACCACCAGTCCAAGTCTCTGTATCAACAGTCAGATAATATGATACTCAAATGGAACTTCTCAATAGGTGGAGAGATTACCAAGAAAAGAAACTCAAAATCTTTACCTGAAATCCAGAAAAACTCCATTAGACTTCAGGGTAAAAAACTCCATAAGACTTATGGGTAAATACAGTACAAAATCTGAAGATCTATGGATGAGGGGCAGGAACGCACCAAACAGACTGACTCAGCTTTAAGGACATGTATATAGCACAATAAAAGGGAATGACCTTACTCTAAAAAAATAAGCTCTGCTGAAAAGGAAACAAAAACACCACTTTTAGACTTATGAAGGAACTACCTAATACCATTAGTCTAGGGGCAAAGAAAAGATACTGATAGTATAACCCAGACTTGCTCTTCTGTTAAACAGCTAAGAAAAATGTAAATAACTGATCATTTTAGATCATAGTACTCTGTGTAGCACAGCAGAACTTAGACATTAATATCGATCAAGAATGTCCACTCCTGGAAACTATCATCAAGTTGGCAAAGTGACAACAGTAGTTTAACAAAAGAGATGGAAACCAATTAATAGTTCATCACTACATTAAAATTAAGACATCCTGAGCTTTATTCAACATAAAAGTTCCCCAGAAGAACTACATAATCAAAACCATTTCAGATGGGACAGGGTGAAGGTTGCTATAGAAATAAGAAGGTATGGAATTAAAAGACCAACAAAGATCAAGCCCACCATCTATACAGTCATTTGAATATGAGCAAATGAGGGGATTGGGATTATGAGTCTACATAGACAAGCAAAAGGAATAGTATGATGATTCCATAGCGACTTCATGCATTAGTTACTGCAGCTACAGCATAGAACAGGGAGATAGAATAAATTGATAGGGCATGCAACTGTATCTCCTTAACAGAAGGATTGGGTGTCGCAAAGCATAAACCCCCCTCCCTGCATGAGATATCAGCTAAATGGGACAAAGGCTGAAATCTACTGGAAGTTGAGCTGGCAAAGTCAGCTTTTTAGTGGAAGTTCTGGGGTAAGCTGGCTTTAATACTGGCCTTCATCAGTTTCCTTGGGAGTGTCCAATTTTTCTTTTTTGGTGTTTTGATAGGATACTAGAAATCAACCCTCATCATGTCAGGGGTCGAGGATGGAGGCACCAGAAGTAACCGTGGCTACAGCAGAATTATCCACCAATGGGAATGGCAGGAAAGGGGTGCAGCACACATTACGAGACAATGAGTGGGAATGGCAGGAAAGGGGTGCAGCGCACATTACGAGACAATGAGGAGCCTAAATTATGCTTCAAATTCATCTGGGTAATCAAAAACGTCAAAGTCTCATTCTTTATAAACAAGACTGCAAGAAACCAAAGCAGAAAAAGACATACCTATTCTTTAAACCCAATACAAAAGCACTGCATTTGTTAAACAGTATTTGGTTTTATCAGGTAATACACAAACCAACTGCATAGCTAATTTACAGTTTTCTCTAGCTACCCCGACGTTTTAAGAACATCCTCCTTGTCCAGAAAATTTTACAAATTCAAAATGAATTGTCTTTGTGAATTAATTTTAACTCTGTCTGCTCTATTCATGTCAGTAAGTTTAGAATTCTCTAGCAAGTTACACTATACACATTGTAAAAAAATTCAGCTGCTATCAAGCCTTCTTTCCTTTAGTGAAAGTCATAATTTGTTCAAATCATCTATGTTCAGCTCTAACCCACATTTCTACATCTATGGCTCCTTGGTATGCACAAGGAAGCATTTTGTTGTTCCAGTCATTAATCTTTTGCTAACATGTACTAGTGTGTTTGTTTGTGTCTTTCGGCTTCTCCCGGTTAGGGGTCGCCACAGTGGAATTCTGGTCCGCTAATGATTGGCAGTAGATTTTTACGTGCCGAGTGTGCCAGCCCTGATGCACAACCTTCAACGAAGGTATGCCCATTCACGCATGTCTCCACACAGAAGATGCTCTAGCTGAGAATCGAATGGCACAATATCTTGCTGTGAGGTGACAACGCTACCGCAGCACCACCACCGCATGTACTAGTGTGTAATTGCTGAAAACCTTCATAGACTCAATACCTTGCAGGACCCCTTTCAATACCAGGAGCTCAGAGGTATGGAAGATGCAGGATGAAAAAATCATCCTCCTCCATAAGATTGTCTACCCACATTTTAGGCACGTGTTCCAAGTGTAGAAAAAATCCTGACCACGTGTAGTTCAGGAAAATTCAAAAAAATTAATTCAGTCTCTTGACTAAACAAATGGCTGCTAAAATAATCTTTTTATATAAATTAGCAAGAATATTATCTAAGAACTTTATCAAACACCAGGAAATGTAATCAAAAATTATGTCTGTGTGGCACCAGCGTGCTCCCCAATCTCTTTACATTTTTTTGAATTTCTGAAACTTAATATGTATTCACGTTTTTTTTTTTTCTTATTGAAAATCTTTGCATTTTTAGCATATCCTAATTGCATAGTTGCTGCTTAACTGTGGAAACTACAAATGCCATTAACCTAAAATGAACATTTGTTCTAACTTGAGAAATAATAGATAAATAATAAACCATGACAGTGTGAATTAAAGAAATCTGATGCATGGTTCCAAACTCTTCAAACCAAGAGTTCCCTTTTTTATATTCTGTAATAACAAAATTGAGTATTCTCTAATCCCATTAGTATATAGCTTTAAGCATAAAATGGAAAAAGTATCAGGCATATGGAACACTAGCTCTGTGGTATGGGGAGAGAGAGACAACTTCAACCCTGATAACTCAGATTTGATTAGTTAGCCTGGGGGTGGGGGACTGGAGGAGACCACAGGAGTGGAATGGACTGAGCAGCTACCTCTGACTCTCCCATTATAGGAAGAGGTTTAAAGAGGTTTAACGGCTGAACAACATTGATGGCGGCAAGGACAAGGTATATGGATTTAGTGCTTCAATGCCATTATATGGTAGCCTTCATAGTGTAAGGATAAAAACATGCACACAGAAGGAAGGCATAGTAATCTGTCGTGGTGATGTCAGCACCAATTTCAGTCATCAATGATGTTAGGATTGCATAAAAATTTGTTCCTTAACTAAAATGGATAAACTGAATACCATGGTACAGCGGATAGTACCATGGCCTAGGAGAAATTAGAGTTAATTCTATAATATGAAATGCAGGTGGCTTTAGCCTGGCAGGAGTGAAGCCAAACAATCAGACCATCGGGATAAGACCTGAACTAGCTGAGGAAGAAACCTCAGAAGAATTTAAAGTGATAGAATGGAAAATGGAGGGATCAGTGCACCCAACTGCCCAGACTGTGGCCATTGAAAAGTTATTTTTGCCTCTGTTACCTATCAAGCCTAAGACAGAGGCAAACCTCCTTTGTAGGGAGAAGAAGAACCTCAGATGGGATGATGTAGGGGTGCTTACTGGATGAAACAAAGAGGGGAATGAATGGGCAGGCTTGGGGTAAGAGACTTTATATTGTCATCAGGTATAATGAGGCAGT